>NW_024082667.1:0-125671 GCF_003009895.1 Hyaena hyaena
GCCCGACGCGGGGCTCGAACCCACGAACTGCGAGATCATGACCTAAGCGAAAGTCGGACGCTTAACCGACTAAGCCACCCAGGCGCCCCGATAAGAAACTATTTGTAAAAAAAAAAAAAAAAAGAGAGAGAGAGAATCAAACGTTTGTAAATGAAGCTGAGATGTTCTTTTAATCTTTCTGCCCACAGTATCTAACACATTATTACTGCTCCGTAACAGTTGTTTAATCAATTTGTTTTGTTTGAGAGTGTAAACTCTGCCTGCCTTAAAATTTTGTGTTACGTAATTACTCCCTCTTAAAGTCTGCCCTGAATTCAAAATAATGCAGTTTTCCTCAACTTCTTAATAAAGCAATGTAAAGGGTTTTTTCCATCCATCCTGTTACTCAGGACTATACCCTGGACATTTAGCAGTTGCCTTGCGCTGGTTCTCCTATCGATCTAATCATGCTCTTGGTTATTTTTGTCTAGACTTCTCTTGTCATAAGAATGCTTTTTAACTTTTCCAATATTCTTATTATTCACCTTTATCTTCTCATATATTTTATCAAATTTCCTAAACACATTCAGCAAGTATTTTCAACAAATACAATGTACAGATTATACATATATGTGTAATATTGAATCAATATGCAAACTGAGGATTAAAGTTTTTCTGTTCAATCATTATAAGGTGATCTTTTTCTAATTTCTTTCAAGTTGTACTTACATTTATCAAGTCTATAATATCCCTGTGACTAATTGGAATGTTCTCCCCAACTGTTCAGTCCCTTCTAATTGGAGTTATACTCATCCTATATGATTTTATTTCATTTTTTTTTTATCCATGGATTATGAGGTAAAGAGACACAGTCAGGTATTTCAGGTCACCCTTCTGGTTTTAAGCCTCTAACATAAGAACAACATTTCTGAAGTAATGGCTTTTCTTTTAATATCATAGGAAGAGATGATATGTTTTGCCAGATCATGTCTAACTCAGGCAAGCTCACAGCATCCAGCAGAGTCTAGAAGAGGCATAATTAAAAGAAAACCTTTTGTGAAACGAGCAAAACTTCTTGGTGAAGAAAGCATTGGAGTTTTGAAATTATTTTTATACTGCATAGCCTACTAAATGGTAGCTAAACTAAACTCAAATAGAATCTTTTAGTATTATTTCAACATTCCAGAATTTCTCCATCCTATTTAAGTAAATTACATCATGGTCAGAAATTACAGTTTGGAAAAAAATTGATAAAAACAGCGCTAAAGGTATTATCAATTACTGCTAATCATGCACTTTATAATGTTTATTATATATATTTTAAAATATTGTGTCTGATCTATATCAAGAAAGATCCTATGAAAATTGTGGCTATTTTATTTTTCCAATAACTAGTAGGAATTAAATTATCAAGGTTGAATCCATATATTTGCCTTTGTGACAAATCCAGTAATTTGAGACTCAATTTTAGAAATAAAAACTGAATTTCCAAGAGCAAGACTATGCCAACTTATTTTTAGATGAAATGAAATCATAAAATTGACCTGGACAAAATAATCACTTAAATGATATGATCAAATTTCAAACATAAATTTCTCCTACAACCTGTGTCAAATAAAAATTAACTTTACTTTTAATATGATCAGATGATAGTTGACCATAAATAATAGTGTGATATTAGTGATAGAGATATTTACAGTAGGATTAAGAAATTCTAGAAACTTTTTTTAATGGCTGACTCTGCTTTTTTTATTTTTATAAAATAAACTCAGACTTTCTTCTAATTATTTTATAAGATCTGTGTGTATGTCTTTGAATTTGTTAATATTAATCAAAGACCTACAGTTTCCTCAGATTTTGGAAGGACATGTATATCTATCTAGTCACATTTTATTAAAGTAGAGAAGCTGATATTTGCCTTTGAAGCATTACACCTTCTCTTCAATATTCAATGTTGGGAAAAAAACTTTAGATTCTGAAGTCTAGTAGAAGAGAAAGGTATTTAGGTCCCAGTAATAAAATTTTCCTGAATAAAAAAAGTTTAGATGTATGTCACAGTCTCATTCTGTTACTCTAGATATCATGGAATGAGGATAAATCTTGCATATGAAAATGCAAAGCTGGAAGTTTCTATGAATTTAGCTTCACTCATATCTCCTCTGCATTAATATAGAAAGACTGATTGTGATGTCTCATAGTTTGTACAACTTGAAACATTCAAAATTATTAAGACTTTATTTGAACAAGAATATAGTCTTTCTTGGGAAATGTGTCATGAAAGAGTTGAAAAATAAGTATTAATTTTGCTATTTTTGATTCCAGGGTCCCATAAATGATAATCAGATTAACTGGTTACTGGTGTTCAAGTCTTCTACATACTTACGGATTTCTTTTTGTTCTATCACTTAGAAATGTTCTATCATTATCATATCACACAAAATGTTCAATCATTGAGAAAGACAGGCTAAATTAAGACATGATAAATTTGCCCATATTTGTGATTTGTCTTTTTCTTTGCAATTCTAACAGTTCTATTTGAAAGCTCTGTTGTTATGTGCACACACTTTTAGGATTGTTATGGTCCCAAATGAATTGACCCCCTGTTCATTATGAAATGTTTGTCTTTAAAGTTTGTAAGATCTGCTATAATATATACTTTCTCTGATATTAATATGAGAAAGTAGTTACTCCAACTTTTTTCTAGTTAGCATTAGCAAGGTACATGTTTTTCCCCTCTTGAATCTTAATATGGTAAGCTTTGTGTAGGCAATGTACAGTTGATCTTACATTCTTATCTAATCTGAAAATATTTTCCTTTAATAGCATATATATCATTAATATTTAATAATTATTGATAGTATTGGTTTTATTTTATTATTTTTAAAATTTTTAATGTTTATTCATTTCTGAGTGAGAGAGAGAGAGAGAGAGAGTTTGAGAGTGAGAGGGAAAGAGAGAGAGGGATACAAAAAGAATCCAAGGCAGGGTCTAGGCTCCCTATTGTCAGCGCTGAGCCTGACAAACTGAGATTGTGACCTGAGTTGACATGAGACACTTAACTTACTGAGCCACCCATACACCCCAATATCATTGGTTTTAAATCTCCTTTCTTGCTCTTTGATTTCTATTTGTCCAATCTGTTTTTGTATTTTCTTTCCTCTTTTTCTTCTTTGTTTTGGTAGAAATGGATATTTTCTATGATTCCATTTTTTCTTTCTTGGTAGGTTATTAAATAAAATTATTTTGTCTTATTTTATGTATATTGTACAGTTTCTATAGAATCATCATTATTTAATCTCAGTCTAATTTTAAATGATATATACATCTATACAACTGTACATATATAAGAACCTTAAAATAGTACACAACTATTTGTCCTTTCTCAGTCTTTGTACATTTTTGTCACATATTTAGCTAATATATTGCAATATTATCACTTTGTACTTAAATAGTTCATTATTTCTTAAAAACTAAATTTTAAAATCACTTCATATTTATCTATGTCAAACTTTTGTAGTGCTCTCCAATCTTTTGTGTAGATCCAGGCTACCATTAGTTGACATGGGTAATATTACTTATGAATGTAGAAACTCTTATTTCTTATATTTGAGGTCTAGTGGTGATAAAAGCTTTCGGTCTTTGTATGTCTAAAAAAGTATTTATTGCACATTTATTTTTGAAAGTATTTTTTCCTGAGTAGTGCATTCTAAGTCGACTGTTTATACTTCAGTATTTAAGCATGCACATGCTGTTCTATTTTCTTCTATCTAACATTGTCTTCAGTGAGAAATCTGTTATTGTCCCTCTTTGTTCCTTTGTACCCAAGGTCTCTTTTTTGGTAGCTACTTTAAAGACTTTCCTTTTACCCGTATTTTTAAACAATTTGATTATGTTTCTTATACTTTGGTATCAGTAATATATGAGCTTTTGGCTTTCATCAAATTTACAAATGCTTAAGATATTATTATCTCTTCATCTAAAAGCTAGGTGAATATTCCAGAGCAGCAGGAATAAATGTATAGATTTTTCTATATCTCTCTGGGTCAGTTTCTTATTCTCTATGATGGTTTCATCTCCTGGATGAAACATCTCTTCATGTCTGCCAATCATACTCTTTGATTAATGTATTTACTGTCAATTTCCATGAATTTCCTTCTAATAGCACTGGCTGATCTCCAAAGACCTTATCCTTCCTGTTTTGGAAATTCATGTTTCTTTCAACATCCCATCTTTCTATCCTCAGCACCATAACTGTCAAAAACTGTGAAAGGTGTGAAATTTTACCCCACTTGCCAGCTTACAACTTAACCTGTCACAGTATAATGATGCTGGTGAAAAACAAAAGCCTCCAGGATTATGAACAAAAATATTGTTATTTTAACAGAAAAAGCCATGGACAATGTGTCAGCATTTTTATTAGTTCCTACATCTCAGTAGTTTAAGGGTAACATAAAAAAGGAAATACTATACATGTGGTGGATTCCATTGCAGATGGTTAGGAACTTGAATCTTTTAGAGTGGGCAATAAATATATAGTTGATTATGTTTTTACAAAAAGCTTAATTTCTTTTTGAGAGAGAGAGAGATTGAGAGAAAATCCATGCTCCATGCTGTCAGCAGAGAACCTGATGTGGGGGTTGTTCTCATGAATTGTGAGATCATGACCTGAGCTGAAATCGAGAATGAGACGCTTAACAGATTGAGCCACCCAGCCTCCTCTATACAGTTGATTCTTGAACAACATGGGGGATATGGGTGCCAACCCCTTGAGCTGTTAATAATTGATATGTAACTTTTGAATCCCCAAAAACTTAACTACTAATAGCCTACTTTTGAATGGAAGCTTTATTGATAGGATAGTTAATTAACAACTATTTTATATTACATATATTTTATCCTATATTCTTACCATAGAGTAAGCTAGAGGAAAGAAAATGCTATTAAGAACTTTCTAAGGAAGCTAACAACAACAAAAGAATACTTATCTTTACATTGTACTATATTTATCAAAAAAATGAAAAAAACAAAAAGATGCATAAGTGGACATGCACAGTCCAAACCTGTATTGTTCAAGAGCCAACTGTACAAGCTACCCTTGATTTTAATTTATTCTTGGAAAATTCCACTTATTTATTTTAATATTTTAATGTTTTATTTATTTCTGAGAGAGAGAGAGAGAGAGAGACAGCATGAGCAGGGGAGGGTCAGAAAGAGAGGGAGATACAGAATCTGAAACAGACTCCAGGCTCTGAGCTAGCCATCAGCATAGAGCCCGATGTGGGGCTCGAACCCACGAACCGTGAGATCATGACCTGAGATGAACGAAGTCAGACGCTTAGCCGACTGAGCCAACCAGGGGCCCAATTCCACTTATTTATTAAAACTGTGCAAAAATATTTGAATTTTAAGAGTGAATTATTGTTATTTTTCTAGTCTTAGTAAGCAACAATTCACACATATTATTACAATCCTTTTTAAGATAGCTATGATCATTGCAAGTTGTCTAGCAATATTGCCTCCAAATGATAGGAATCAAAAACATGTTCACAATTCTAAAATATTCTTTGGGTAGCTGCACTAATCCCTTCTTATACTATTGTTCTAAAAGAACACACAATCCTTGGAATTCATAGAGATTCTGGGGAACATGTAGAGAAAACAGAGTAGTTGGAAAATTTTTAATGAGACTGAACATCCTGGTAAGTCGTGTGTTATCTAGTCTGTGTTATCCATTTTGGTGTAGATTTCTATGTATCAATACTTTCTAAGTGGAATATCCACAGCCTTTAGTATATATGGTAATTGTTCATATATTGTATTGAATGATTATCTGGCCACCCAAGTTGTCAAGAGCCTTTATAAGATTTTTCAATTCCACTGAAGGCTCTTCTGCATTAATTCAATGTGTTCTTCTATCTTTTAACACAAGAGAACCCTCTACTTTCAAGCATAGTACTTGGAAAAAACTAAATAAGAAGGAAAAAGAGGAGGAAGAGGAAAAATAAAGGTGAAGGAAAAGGAGGTAGAAGAGGAATTATCATCAAAGGAGAAAGGGAAGGATAAAGAGAAATAACATACATACATATATATATATATACACATATGTATACACATATATATATACACACACATGTATATACACACAACACACACACATATATGTATATATCTTCTTATCATTTCACAGTTGTTTCTGAAATACATTGATAATGAAAGATTAGTCTTCCCCATAAAAGCTTATGGACAAATAAATTTAAGAAATACAGAATACTAAATGTTTTCTTAGGCTTTGCATCAGGCTTATAATTATTAATTTGAATATTCTAATATTTAATCTACACTCATACATCTTCCTTTCTCCTTTTCAATCAACTATTTCATTTATGCCTGCCTATTTGTTGCACTTCATCATGATACTGTATGAAGTTAGTGACCATACTTGATTCATCTTACTCATACCCCAGCCCATGGAATTATATCTTATATTCAGCAATCACTAAATTTATGTTAAATTAAAAGTGATTCTTAAAATGCCAAGTAAGCATTTTCTGTTTTGCTAAAAAAAATGCAGAACACCTATGCCAAATGTTTCCTCTCACCATCTATCTCATATGACAAACAGGCACTCTTGACAATGGTTGGGATGAAAACTTACTCTGTGGCCAACATATGTGATGACTACAGCTTTCAATTTAAAAAGCCTGCCTTTTTAAAAATATATTTTAAGAGATATTTAAAGTAGATGAAGTTGCTTAACACAGAGCTCATTAATGATAGTATGCCTTATATAAATAATGGAGGGGCAAAGTGTGTTTTAAAATCTATAGAGAGGAAATCATGTGAAAAAATAGTATGACATGTTAAATTCTCATAACAAACATCAGAAAATATGCATTTTAAAGAGACTGCAGATGTACTAACACACAGAGTTACCCTCAATATGATTGCACTGTCTTAAACTTTGTACACTAATGTTCGTGACACCATTATTTTTAATAGACAAAAAGTAGAAACAGATCAATTCTCCATCAGCTGATGAATGGATAAGCAAAGTATCTATCCACACATGGTATATTGTTCAGTCAAAAGAAGGAATGAAGTACTGATTTATGCAACAATTTAACATGAATTCTGAAAGGATTATGCTAAGTGAAAGAGGCCAGTCACAAAGGACCACACATATATAATTCCATTTATATGAACTGTCCAGATAGGACAACCATACAGACATAAAAATTAGTGCCTGCCTTAGAGCTGGTGTGGATGTGGGCGAAAGTTGGAGGAATTAGTGAGTCCTTATGGGTTAGGGGTTTCTTTGAGGAATGATACAAATACTAAAAATACTGAATTTACTAAAAACCATTGAGTTATATACTTCACACGGGTAAATTGTTTGGTGTGTGAAATATATCTTAATAATGCTGTTATTTATCTAAATTTTTTTAATGTTTTATTTATTTTTGAGAGAGAGATAGAGACAGCATGAGCAGGGGAGGGTCAGAGAGAGAGAGGGAGACACAGAATCTGAAGACAGGCTCCAGGCTCTGCGCTGTCAGCACAGAGCCCAATATGGGGATCGAACCCACAAAGCATGAGATGACCTGAGCTGAAGTCAGACGCTTAACTTACTGAGCCACCTAGGCACTGCAACAATAATGCTGTTTTTTAAAAAAGAAAAGTGTGAGCCACTAACACCTGTTCCAGAGTTATCCAAGTACCCCATCATAAGAATCTATTGTAATCCTATCATAATCTTCTTTGGTGGGCAGAACCAATTCTGAAATTTCAGAGCACCCTGATTGAATTTCAAAGTACGTTTGACACTTGAACAACTGGACCTCACCAGTGTAGTGAAAAATCTGTGTATTATTTTTGACTCCCTCATAAGTTAACAACTAATAGTTTACCTTGACTATAATCCATAACAGTGCCACAAACAGTTGACTAATATGTATCTTGTATATTACATATATTATATGCTATATTCTTACAATAAAAGTAAGCTAGAGAAAAATATTAAGAAAGTCATAAAGGAAATACAGTTACAGTACTGTACTATATTTATTTAAAAAATTCTGCATATAAGTGGACCCATGCAGTTCAAACTTGTATTGTTAAGGGGTCAACTGTATTTATTATTTGTTCCAATGAGAAATGCGATCTCTATCTCCAAAATCTGTTCACCATTGAATTTTCCTTGAGAAGATAGCCCAGGGACAGCTGGATAGCTCAGTCAATTAAACGTCTGCCTTTGGCTCAGGTCATGATCTCACAGTTCATGGATTTGAGCCTGCATCAGGCTCTCTGCTGTCAGCACAGATCATGCTCTGGATCCTTTGTCCCTTTCTCACTCTGCCCTTCCCCCACTTGTGCTCTTGGTGTCTCTCAACAAATAAATAAACATTTAAATTTTTTTAAAAAAATGAAAAGACAGTCCAGAAGAAAGGACCATATGGATTTACCTCAAAGGAATTACAATTATGTGAGAAAACACCAAGAATCCTCTTCCAACATTAGTATGTCTTGAAATTCACTAATCTTTCTTCCTTAGTGTTTATCTGTTTTAATCTCATGCAATGTACAATTTTAAGTATTTTATATCTTCCATAATTTACTAACTATGTTCCATCTTTAGTTTCCTAAACATATGAAATAAAGTTGTAATGCCTCTTAATTGTCTCTACTAATTTTGTCATCTGTTATTGCTGATCAGTTTGAGTGCACTGATTTTTCTCCTCATTATGGATTTTATTTCCCTGTTTCTTTGAATGCCTGTTAATTGTTATTGGATGTAGACATTAAGAATTTTAACTTTATTTTGTATACTTTTACATTTCCTTTTTTATTTAAAAAAAATTATAGTTTATTTATTTTTGAGACTGAGACAGAGCATGAGCAAGGGAGGGGCAGGGAGAGAAGGAGACACAGAATCTGAAGCAGGCTCCAGATTCTGAGCTGTTAGCACAGAACCCGACGTGGGGCTCAAACCCACAAACCATGAGATCATGACCTGAGCTGAAGCCAGACACTTAACTGACTGAGCCACCCAGACACCCCTATACTTTTACATTTCTATAAATATTCTTGAGATTTTTTTCACCCTAGGACATGGATAGACTAATTGGAAACAATTGGATCCTTGCAATTCTTGATTTTAATATTTATTAGTCAGGCCCAGAGCATCATGTGTCTAGAGCTACATTTCTGTACTATTTAGTCATACCCTTTTAGTACTCTGATGTCACTTGACTTATGAAATTTTACGTTCTAGCTTTTGGTCCTTTCCCTAGCCCTCTGTGTATTCTGTTCTCTGTAATTATTTTAGTTGGTCCTTTTCCCTGCCTTAGAGAGTTTCTTCAAATGCATGTTCTGATCAGACTTCCCTGAATATATAAGAGCTATTCAAAATAACCCTCTGCAGATCTCTGAAGTTGGAATATCTCTCTTCTCTGGTGCCCTGTCCTGTTTACTTTAGCTACCTTAGCTTGCATGGCCTTCAAGCCCCTTCTCACCACATTACAGAGATTTCTGGGCTCCACTGGTTTTCATTCCTTGTTTAGCATCTTAGAAAATTTTTCTAGTCAATAAGCTAGGGCATTGCTAGAGCTCACTTCATTTGTTTCTGGTTTTTCAGGGATAGCTAGCTGTCTTTCATTTTCTGATCTTCAATATGTTAAGCACTGCTGTTTCATATATATTCCCCTATTCTTTTAGTTGTTTGTGGTGGAAGGGTACACCTGGTCTTTGTCACTCTGTTTTACTAGAAAGTGAAATTCTCATTTATCTTTTGAAAATGTAAACTTCCCTTTAATACTAGCATACAATGTTTCCATGTCCATCTAACTATTTTATCCATAAGGTTAGATTTAGCCCTTCCCATCTCTAGGCATATTTCACATTTTGCACATAATTTTACAATTTTTAATAATATTCATTAACTTACAGCATTCTATATTTTGTCTTCTCTATTATCTCTATTTTAAACATCTTCTGATATGAAGACAGTCTTTTTTTTACCTGTCCACACAATTTATATGTAGTAAATTATCCAAACTTGTTGTTAGATTGAATTAACCACTTGTATTGGTATGATACTACATTCATAAATCAGTAGTTAGAAAGTAGAGAAACCAAACTCATGGCTTACATGACAATATCCATATAATAAATGAATATAAAGAATAAATTTAATAATAAACAAAAGTGGAGCCGCATTTGAGGTTACACTAGATTTTTACCTGTATTGTATTTCTTAACTTTCTCTTTTTAAATTTATTTAAATTTATTTTATTTGAGAGAGAGAAAGAGTGTATGTGTAAGTGGGGGAGAGGGGCAATAGGAGAGAGGAGAGAGAGGGGGAGGGAGAGAGGGAGAGAGAGAGAGTGAGAGAGAGAGAGAGAGAATCTTGAGTAGGTTCAAAGTCAGCAAAGAGCCTGACACAGTGCTTGATCCCACCACTCTGAGATCATGATATGAGCCGAAATCAAGAGTCAGATGCTCAACTGACTGAGCCACCTAAGTGGCCCTTATTTCTTAACTGTCTAAACTTTAGTTTACATATTCCTTAACTGTAAGAGAAAAACTAAAATAATTTTCTTTTATATTTTTATTATCTATTTATTTTTGAGAGAGAAAGACAGAGTGCAAGCAAAGGAGGGGCAAAGGGAGAGGGAGACACAGAATCTGAAGAAAGCTCCAGGCTCTTAGCTGTCATCACAGAGCCCAAAAAAGGGCTCAAACCCAGGATCTGTGAGATCTTGATCTGAGCTGAAGTTGGATGCTCAACCAACTGAGCCACTCAGGTACCCCAAAACCAAAATAATTTATATTTCATGAGCACTTTGGGTTGATTAACTAAGGTAAAGTATGCAATAACTTAGCCTAGTCTTGTTAAAGATTAAAATTTTTAATATATTCAAGCTATTAATAGCAGGGTATTTAAATATGAGTGGCAGAAAAGAATAAGTAAAAAAAGTTTTAAATTCAGGATTGTGTTTTCCTTCTATTATGTCAAATCTGGAGGCCAGGCAGTTCCACACTTATGTCAGCAACTCAGTAATGCCATCTAGGGCTAGATGCTTTCTATATTTTCACTGTCTCCTAATAGCATGTGGGATTTCACTTTTATGTTCATCAAATGGGTGTCATGGTCTCATTAATCATGTCCCTACCTAACCACATTCAGTAGCAGGGGAAAGAGCAACTTTTCCTTGTGCATTTGCTCCTTGCAATGACAAAATTATCCCTTTCTTGAGGAATCTCAGATTTTAATCCATGTAGTATTGGTCAGAACTTGTTTGGATGGCTAATCTTAAACCAAATGGACACAAAAATTTCAATTTTCTTGAAAAGTATTAGACTTAGCTCTTCCCCAGTTTGCTTGGTTTGAGGGAGAGTGACTAAAATCAAGTGTGAGGATTACACATAGGCAGGCAAGTTGTTAGTCACATTTTTTAAATTAAAAGCTAAGTATATAGCAAGTAATAGCATCTTTCATTTAGAGACACACGCACAAAAGTGGCAGAAACATATTGTTTTCTAACATTTTTCTAAATGCCAGTGCTTTTTATATTTTTCAACCTAGCTTACTCATGATTAAAATGCCATGAAAATTCTGTAAGGTAAATGTCTTGTTATAGTGATACATTTTTAATAAAATTTAATGAAAAAGTTCTGAATTAGCACAATCAGAGACAATTAGGATAAATGTGTTTTGATATGCACATACTTTAGTAAATTAAAAATAATCTTTATGGAAAATACCTATTTTTCTGCCTTGGCATGGCATTGCATTAGTGTATATGGGCTGCCAAGACTGTACCACAGACTGTGTAACTTAAACGGAAATCATTTTCATAAAGTTCTGGAGTCTGGAAGTCTAAGATTAAAATGCCAGAAGGTTTGGTTTCTCCTGAATCTTATCTCCTTGTCTTGTAAATGACCACCTTCTTGCTGTGTCTTCAGATATCCCTTTCTCTGTACACACACCTCTCTGGTGTCTTTTCCTCATTTTATAAGCACACCAGTCAGTTTGGAGTTGCCCCTACCCCCCCCTCCTCAACTTTTATCTCCAAATACAGTAAAATTGGAGGTTAGGGCCTCATCATACAAATTTTAGGGGAACATATTCAGTCAATAACAGATATACGTATTTCTCTACATTGACTGAAGTTGCTACCCAACTCTAAGCTATCTGTGCCTCGTTTTCACATTCCAAGTATATTTTATTAATCAACAAAACATTGTAAACTCAATGTTTTGAGTTTCCCTAATCTAAATTAAAAAGTGATTTTTTTTCCCCAAAAATATTTAGAAAACACAAATACACCTTTAAAATTTTTTCTCACCTATCAAAAGTCACTAGTAATCCCCAACTACAATACTTTCCATGCTTTCATTAAAGGTGTTGTAATGGAGAAAAAGAGTTTTTCATGCATCGGAGTTTTAGCCTTGATAATCTCCCTTAACTACCAATCAGTCTGGATTCCCCCCGCCCCGACATTGTTATTTAATTTAAGGCATTCTAGACAAAGAGCTTGAAACAACTTTCTTGCAAAATCAATTCAGTAAGAATGAAATCCACAAAATATACTTCAAAATGAAAATTATAAGCCCGTGCTTTCCTCCTGACTACATTCAGCAATAAAATATTAAATGGAACATTAAGAACAACAATTAACAAGCTTAGCTTTTAAGCTGTCTGGTGGTGTGCAAGATTTGGTTCTTTATTGGCTATTAGAAAAATTACCAAAGATTACTTTACCTGTTCTAAGTGAATATAGAGCCGCCTGCTCAGTGGTAGGGACTGGAAGTACTTAATGAGGACTTAAAGTTCTTACATTTTCATTATGGAAAAATTGTTTTATAACTTTTCAGTTGAGTTTGTTTAGTGTGAAAAAAAATGTTGGTATTACATATAAAATAAATCTTTACAACTAAATTGCTCCTTGAAAAGTCACTTCTAATGTGTCTGCTCCAGGTAAATCAATCTCATTAAAATGTCCACTTAATAAGTCCCTAATGAATATTAATAGGAAAAATCCATAAATATGTATATTGTAAGAAAAACACTGCTATTTAAAGCCAAATATAATCATAAGAAATAGTAATATATTACAAAACAAGCTATATATGTCATTTTTTAATTAAAATTAATTGAGGGGCACCTTGGTGGCTAAGTTGATTAAGCATCCAACTCTTGATTTTGGCTCAGGTTATGATTCTACAGTTTGTGAGTCCCACATCAGGCTCTGCACTGACAGTGTGGAAACCATTTGGGATTCTCTCTCCCTTCTCTCTCTGCCCCTACTCTACTCATACTCTCTGTCTCTCAAAATAAATGAACTTTAAGAAATTAAAAAACAAAAACATAAGGGGCACCTGGGTGGCTCAGTTGGTTAAGTGTCCAACTTCATCTCAGGTCATGAACTCACAGTTCATGAGTTCAAGCACTGCGCTGGGCTCTGCGCTGACAGCTCAGAGCCTGGAGCCTGTTTTAGATTCTGTGTTTCCCTCTCTCTTTGTCCATACCCCACCTACACTCTTTCTCTCTCTCAAAAATAAATAAACATTTTAAAAAGACATAAAAAATAATTGAGTATCTGTTTTTAATAAATTGTACGCCTTAAGTGGAAGTGAGATGGAGGAAGTTAGCAATTGGTTACTCAGAAAGAGATAGGAAGGATAACAGAATACAAAGTGAGGGGGGAAAACCCCACTCTTCTTAATGCACACTGCTGATTGAATGTGCTACAACAAAAACAAGGTTTTATTCCAGTTTCTATGAGTTCTTTCCTTCATTTAGTAATCTTAACTCTTCAGAAAATAACATGCCACTCTGTGGTAACACAGCCTCTTCTTTTCTGTCGCATGGTACAAGAGCTCTGCGATCAAGGTGATGAGACTCTTTATCGAGTATTTTAGTAGTCTAGGAAATGAGAGTTGGTATAATCATGGCCCTCCAGCAGTGTTTTTGGGAAAAGTACCTCTACTGCATCAGCTCCACTGGCCATACTTCACTAAAGTTCTGTTTCAACGAGGTCAGATAACAGTAATTTGTTATGTGGGTCATGGCAGAATCCTTCTTCTCAACACTACAAAGAATGACTCCTTTGTCAATATAAATACATCCTAATGCATTTAGTCTCCCTGGAGGCTCTATTACACACTCAAGAGCTATAGTGCTAAATTCTGCCACTCAGCATTATAATACCTTTTCATCTTGCCTTTTCCCCCCACTTTATAATAGAGGCGAATAAAACACACATCTGAAAGATAAAGATGGTTTTCTTTTTTGAAAAAAAACCAAAACATTTTACTTTGTGGGCATTATTGAGAATGAACATCAGATGGGGCATGTTAGCATTTCAAAGGACAGGATATCATTCAACAGAAACATTGCATTAAGAATTCAACTCCTTCATATTTTTTCCATCAGTATTTGTTTCTATAAACCTTTATTATTTCACCCTCATCCAAATAAATATGTATATGCAAAATAAGAAAAATAGAGGAAGTAATCTTCCCACAAAGTTGTAAACTGAAATAATTCAGTAAATAGTGATTTCAGAATTATCTGGCTCAATATAAATATGTCTTTCTATTGTTACTAATATCATTATTCTAAACTTCTTGACTTTAAATTTTTTCAATTTCTGGAATTTTAGATTCGAATTTATAAAGCAATTAGAATGAATGCACATTAAAGAATGTAATATAATCTACATATGATGAAAGTTTTTGTTATAGATGTATTTAGTCTCCGTTTTCCCCATCTCTTTATTCATAAAACAAAAAGAAAGACTGGCAATTTCTAGACTCTTTTCAAATATTAATTTATTTTATATTATTTGTTTTTCTATAGTATCTTAACTTAATAAATCTCCACATTAACCCTTCCACTCTGAAGAAAATGTGAACATACACAGACTAACATCCAACACAGAACGGATAATGGTCTGAGTAGAAATATTGGGCTTCAAATTGGTGGATATTGCTCTATTTTGACTGCTCTGAGAAAAAGAGATTTGGGTTCAAAAAGGTCAGGTTTTGAAGCGCTTGTGTAATATAGCTTGAGACGAAGAATGTTAACTCAGACAAACTTTAAAAATGCTTTCCTCAAAAATCTGTATAAATAAGTTAAAAAAAAGGCAGCCTTATTCTTGGTAGGTCATAAAGCCTAGAGGCAAAAAACCTTAGACAGGATGCTAAACAAAGGTCATTTGCTGTTTTAAGATTCAAAATTATTGTACTCCTCTTGTTCTTTGAAACTGACACTGAATTTTAAACATTGTAGTAATGGCAGGTATGGTTTATAATTTGAACTTGAAAAATTAACTCCAATTTTTAAATATTCATTAGTAAAAAGCTTGGGAAACAAATACACACCACCAAGTAGCTACTTCTCTGATGCTTTATAAGTAGTTTAAAGAGCAACATGTTATACATACATGCTTACATTCTGACACTGATCACTACCAAATCTTTGATATTTCAAAATGATGTCTAATAATAGCAAATATTATTATTGAGGCTTATTATAAAACTACTTTCATAAGTAATTTTCAAATATGCCAAATTTGATATTCACACTTGCTACCTGTTATAAATTTCATCATTACTGACAAACAGTCAGAAAGTTAAGATTCTAGGACTGACCTTTAATCAACGTGGCATGGGAGACGGTGAATAAATACTGCCCCTCCCCACCCTTTCTGAAACAAATCGATATATTTTCAGCACTATATTAGAAGTTCCCTAGGAGATAAGAGCTCTGTTATTAGCTAAGAAACACTATAACTACACAACCAATATTAATTTTCTATTATTTCTCTCTAACTTCTCTCACTTCCTCATGGTAGAACCTGGAAACAACTTTCCAAATGAACTATTTGCCACATAATCTTTGACTGAGTCTGCTTTTAGTTAACTTGAACTAGGTCATTACTACTAGACATAACCCTAGAAAGCACAATCGTTGTATAAAATTCAGGAATTTCATCAGAGAGCAGTAAGGATTCTATCAGTGGTAGTAAATGGTTTAATAAGCTTTGGCATGTTGCAATGTTAAAAATTATAAAATTCACCCACCTGGATGGACTGTTATGCATATTATGGGGGTGTTTATATAGCGTTTATCATGTAGGTATGATCAAAAATGAACTCCATTTGCAGCCCCACTATGGGCTTTGGAAAGCTTTCAGGTGGGTGAACATGAGGAGGTTCAGGAAGAGTGGCAGCATCCAGAGTGGGCAGAGAAGCTCTGTGTCCCTTCCCATAGGCCTTTCCCTATGCATCTCTTCCATATGGAGATTAATGTGTATCCTTTAGCAAATATTTTTATAAAAAACTGGTAAAGAGTAAGTAAACTCTTCCGGAGTTTTATGAGATGCTCTAGCAATCAATAAACCTCCAGGTGGGGTTGTGGCAACCTGTGGTTAGTCAGAAGCACAGATGACAATCTGGATTTGTGATTGGCATCTGAAGTGGGGAGGCTGAGCAGTCTTGTGAGACTGAGCCTTTAACTTGTGGGATTTGATGCCCTCTCCAGACTGATAATGTCAGAATTGAGTTAAATCATAAGCTGTTGCAGAGAGTTGACTGGTGCTGAAAAATAGCAACAACAACAACAACACACCTGTAGTCAGAAGTATTGTGAGTATAGTTGTAGTGTGGGAGTAAAGAGGAAACACAGGAGGTGGCTGGAGATTTGTTGACACAAAGGAGAATTTCTGTATCTTTCAAGAGCTATAAAGGCACAATCTGAGCTAATGGTGTTATCAGGTGATGTAGACCACCATCATGCCCTGTTCTAGTAGGGCAGAGGTATATGGCAAACCATATTTAATTCAGTCTGTTTCAAGCCCATCTTACAGTGGATCCAATGAATATACAGACACACCATGAGATCACTACCTTGGTTCTTGAGTTCATTATTATGATGAATATTCTTAGAACCCGGAAGTAACTTCACTGTGCTTTCCTGATATTTGTTGAAAGAGAATGACAAAAAGGCAAAGTAGAAGCCCTTTAAACTGCTTGTCTCTACCAAGAAAGTTGGTATCATATAAATCAATACATTATTCCTTTTTTGTATCCCTAAATAGTCCATTATACAGATGCAATACTGTTTGTATATTCATTTATCTTTAGAAAGACATCTTGGAGGCTTTCATTTCATTGTGATTATAATCTACAAGCTTGAGCATATAGAACTTTGTACAACAATAAGTTTTGTACAACAATACGCAGGAGCATGACTGCTACACTGTGTGGTAAATCTATGTTTAACTTTATAATTAGCTGCCAAATGATCCTTCCAAAGTGACTATACAATTTTTAATTCCAACCAGTCATGAATAAAACTTGCCAGTATTTATATTGTCAATCTTTTTGGATTTTGGAATTATTCTGTAGTGCACAAAGATATCTCTTTATTGTTTAAATTTGCATCTGCCCAGTGACAAATGTTGTTGAGAGTTTTTATATGCATATTTTCCATACATCTATCATCTTTGATGAATTGTCTATTGATATCATTTATCCATTTTTGTTTTTTTTTAATGCTTTATTTCTGAGAGAGAGAGAGAGAGACAGTGGGAGCAGGGGAGGGTCAGAGAGAGAGGGAGACACAGAATCTGAAACAGGCTCCAGGCTCTGAGCTAACTGTCAGCACAGAGCCCGACATGGGGCTCAAACCCGTGAACCATGAGATCATGACCTGAGCCAAAGTTAGACGCTCAACCGACTGAGCCACCCAGGCGCCTCTATCCATTTTTGTACTGGGTGGCTTATTTTCTTGTTATTGGCTTTTAAGTGTTCTTTATATATCCAGGAAAAATCTTAATAACAATTTGTAAATATTTCTTTCCATTCTTGGCTAGTATATTGTTTTATGAGAATGTTAATAAAATATAACATCAGTTTTTAACATACTGTACTTTTGTGATATATCTAAAAATTCACCAAAATCCATCATTTTTGGAACATAAAAATATAATCTTTTTTATTTCTATAATTTTTATAGTTTTATATTTTATATATATATATTGTTTTTTGAAGTTTATTCATTTTTGAGAGAGAGACAGGGAAAGAGTGTGAGCAGGGGAGGGGCAGAGAGAGAGGGAGACAGAATCTGAAGCAGGCTCCAGGCTCCGAGCAATCAGCACAGAGCCTGACATGGAGCTTGAACTCAATGAACAGTGAGATCATGACCTGAGCTGAAGTTAGATGCTTAACTGGCTGAGCCACCCAAATGTTCATATAGTTTTACATTTTATGTTTAGACCTATGATCTATTATGAATTCACTTTTTATATAACTTATAGAAACCATAATTGCCTGATAGAACCTATCAGAGATTCACTGAAAGAAGTCACATTTACCTTAACTCTAAGATTAATTCAAATAAGGTTATTTTTAGTAACTGTATAATCAGGATAAAACTAATATTGATCTACCTCTTAAGGAAACAAAGCACCATGAATGGGAACAAGGATAAAATATGATGCTTAATAGGACTAATTTTTTTAATGCCAGCTTGAAATTATAGCCAGGAAAGAGGATTCACTAAAGAACAAAGACAAAAAACAGAAAGAAGAACCTAGATTGAAATAGCACCTACAAATGAAAAATGAAATAAGAGAACTAAAACATACAATTTTAATAGTAAATCAAATTCAGCTAATGGAAAATATAAAAATTAAATGTTATCAGATCACAGTGTGTTAGAACATAAAAATATACAGAAAACTGACTAAGAGGTATAGAGAATAGAAAAAGGACTTAACAAATATTTAACTGGAACTCTAAATTAAGAGGCAGGTTGAAGGTAAAATTTAGAGACCAATACCTGAGGATTTTCCAGAATTGATGAAAAACACAAACTTGTAATTCCAAGAAGCTAATAAATCCAAAGCATAAGAAATATTAGTAAATTAATTCCTAGAAACATCATAATAAAACTCCAGAATACAATAGCTAGTGGAATGGAAACAGATGGGGATGTGTAGAAAAGATTAATTACTTCTTGTAAGAGGAAGAATTAAGTTGACTATTATCTCATTATCTCATAGTTTTAACTTACTTTTCATAGTCTTTCTTTTTTTATTTTTCCTTTTCCTTCCTTTGTTGTTCTTCCCACCCTCCCTTCTTTCTTTTCTTCCTTCCTTCCTTTTATTCTTGGATCAGTCCAGAGAAGTAAAACTCTTATGTTCACTGTCCAAACACCAATCAATATACTGGGAAAACCAGCGGAGTCTTAGTTATAACCTTGCCTCTTGAACACACTGTGCATGAATACTTTCATGAAGTATGAAGGGTCACATTCCCCTTTTCTATGGTCTGTCCATGAAGCCCAAATATCTCATGGAGTTTTTCCTCATTGATTTCATCTGCTATGTTGATTTTGTTACTCAAGATAAGGACTGGCACATTGGATACTGTTTCATCAGTTATTAAAGTCTTTAGCTCAATTTTGTTTTCCATGGGGTGAGGATGATATGCACAATCCAACAGAAAGGCAATCCCATTAACTGCTGGCTCATAATTTTCCCAGACCTGATGTGCTTGCTCATGCCCACTGGGATCGAAAGCTGTAAAAGTCATTCCAGCAATTCAGCTATTCTGATGTTGAATCTAATGTTGAAACATGTGGGTCCAATCAGCCATCACTGAGCATGTGAAGAAGAGTAGCTTTGTCCTCACTGTCCAAATCCAAGAATACAAGTTTTCCAGATTCCTTGTAGAGGCCTGGGAACTGGAGCACACTGCTGATGCCATTGTGGGTACATTCAAACTTGAAAGACATTGTTAACACTTACTATGGCCTAGGGGTTCCTCTGGCAGCAGTGGGGGGTTTTGACCCTCCCACAACACTCAAACAGCAGCACCCAGGACCAACTAGCTACTTCTATTTTCTTATTTCTAAATATGCCCTTTCTCTTGACAGCCATTTGAACAGATAATCCATTCTGTTCAGATCACACTCACTCAGTTTCAAAGTCTTTTCCTCTGTTTGGTGTCATTCATTCCACGGTTTTACCCTAAATTTTTATTCATTAACTACACCTACTCAGAGATCTTGCTTAGACACTAACTGAAACATGGCTGTCCTCTATGATTATTGTTTTCTACAGGACTGACAGAACTGATTTTTAACACAAGGAGACACAATTTTTCTAACTGTTGACTAATTAGAATTCCCTTCATCTGTTTTAGGAATGAGTGAATAAACTTCTTCAATGTTTGCTTAACACTTCACCATTTTATATATAAAAAAATACAGATGAGAATCACTAAGGTAGCCTTATGAAATCAATTTAAATGTGACACACATTTAAAAAAATCTGAAATAGGATTAAGGTTCTGCATGTGTTCAAATTTGGAAAGACATAACATTACTCTCTCAGATGATGTCTCCCTCTGTGTATCCTATGTCGGATATTCCTCTTTCTTTGCTCAAGATCTGTTTATCCAGGCCTCTTGTTGCTGTTTAAAAATAACTGATAAAAAGGCAGAGATATGCACATTTGCTGCTGTTGACACTTTGCTATGTATCTCATTCTAATTTCCTGCCACCAACTCCCAAGCTGATCTATATCTTGGCAATTTTCTGAGATAATCTGCTCCCAAGTACTGTCTACAGTTTTAAAGATAAAGTCATTATTTTTACATCCAAATAACAGCAACAAATGACCTTTACAATTTTACTAAAACAATGTCTGATGATTACTGATAAGTTTCAGTCAAGATTACAGCTAACAACACTGATTCATGCTATAAAAATAGTAAAATTCATTCAAAGATTTGAACATGTTCCTTTTGCCCCTTCTCCCGTCCCCATTCCAGAGACACCTCAGCTTCACTGAAAGACTGACTGCTTTGTTCATGTCATCAAATAAGGCAAAGAACAGGCACATGCACATTACTGTTTATACCACCTCAAACAGGAGTACAGTAGCCCAGAATGTTAGAAAATGTATTTCAGGACTTCTTCCAGCCATCTCACTCCACCCAAACAATAATCCTTTCCTCTTGTTTCTGAGGGCCTGAGAGCAGTTGCCCTTTTGGATCAGGAGGGGACTTGGGTAGCATAAGATAAATTAGATTTTTGGTTTGGTTTATTGGCTTCTTTTTTCCTCTTGTCAGTATTCCACTTATGCTGTTTCCTATTGTGCACCCTTTTTCCCTCCTCACCAAAGGGCTGACCCTAGAAGACAGAAAAGAGCAGACTTTGTTGTAGCTAATTAGAGAGAGAAGATTTCTGGGAAACTGAATACCAGCATCACAGTGACTCTTAAAGATCTTTATATTTAACAAATATTTACCAAACACTTTAGTATGTGCAAGGCTCTGTATTAAGTTCAATATTTTTTCTTCTTGAGAATATGTCCAACAGCACGAGGTACTTACATTAAAAATGAATCTCATTAAAAAATCCTAGAAAACTATGTATTGTGCCAGTAAAAGGCTGATATTTGATATTTAATATAGAAGCTGATTTATTCTTTATTTTCTTACTTAATGAAGATATATAGATGGTATAGATAGATATAGATAGATTAGATATGGATATATATAAATATAGATATAGATATCACACACACACACACACACACACATACACCATGAACAACTTACAGCACACAAACACATGCACAACACACTCCTTTATATACTCCCTATACTCAAGTCTCAGTGTCTTAGATTGCAGTTCTAATTTACAAAGCTAACTTAACTCAAATCATCAATTTGAAAATGTTTTAGTGTTTCATAATGACATGTAAATTTCAGGGTTTTAAAAATATATATATAATATATATAATATTATATATATATAAAAGAGAACAAAATGCAATTATGTTTTGGGTAGTTGTTTGTTTTTTCACTGGTTTAAATAATCTAAAGGAAATAAGTAGTTTGGAATTGAAAAAAATGGGAAGCAAATTTTATTTATTAGGAAATTGTAAATTATATGTTTCCTTTTCTTAAATGTTTTTAAATTTTTTAAAATTTATTTTTGAGAGAGAGAGAGAGACAACGTGAGCAGCGGAAAGTCAAAGAAAGAGGGAGACACAGAACCCGAAGACTGACTCTAGGCTCTGAGCTGTCAGCACAGAGCCCGACATGGGGCTCAAATCTACTAACGGTGAGATTATGACCAGTCCCGAAGTCGGACACTGACAACTGAGCCACCCAGGTGCCCCTAATTTTTTTTTACTGTTCATTTTTGAGGGAGAGAGAAAGAGAGATAGAGCATGAGCTAGGGAGGGGCAGGGAGAGAGGGAGACAGAATCTGAAGCAGCAGGCTCCAGGCTCCAAGCAGTCAGCACAAAGCCTGACATGGGGCTTGAACTCAGGAGCTGTGAGATCATGACCCAAGCTGAAGTCTGATGGTTAACCAACTGAGCAACCCAGGCACCCCCATTGGGTTCTATAATCATTTTAACTTTATAAAAACCAAGTTTTTACAGAATGAACTTTGTAAGATAACACAGCAAGTTGAAAATCTAGTGTAGTCTTTCTGAAACCAGACACACACACACAAATGCACACAAAACCAATATACCTGAAAATACAAAGGTGGTATAACTAAATTTTATAAATTTAAGTGTTATAACCTGATTTTGTTATGTGATTATGGCCCAGTGTTATATAATCACCATTCTACTCTCTTTTATGGATTTATGTAATCATTTGGGAAGAGGGGTTATTATGGGCTGAATTGTATCCCCAAAAATGAATATGCTGCAATCTTAATCCCTAGTACCTTATAAGGTGATTGTATTTGGAGATAGGGTATTTAATTAAGTTATAATTCTGGCACTTCAACAAGCAGACAAAGTGAGAATATTCTTGGCTGCAACTGATTTCTATTTCCCTCTACTGAAGAAGTTCAATGAGGATGTGCCCATTTTAAAGCAATATTATAGATCATGTGCTTTCATATATTGTTTTTGAATGTTAACTTTGTTAATATCTTGTTATGTGTAGATATAAAATAAATAAAATCATATTTATCATGTATGGGAAATCAATGATTAGCTAGGTTCACTGGAAGAGTTTTAAATAGTTCTTATCAATTTTCTAGAAGACATTTAGTGTTTTAAACTATTTTTAAAGTTTTTGTTTGAATAATCTAACCATATTTAACCTACTATAAACACAACAATGGTTTATATCATAGTGTATAAAATTATTTATCTGATTGCATGTATACAATCCCTATTATTTTGTGGTGCCTGGATGGCTCAGTCAGTTAAGTGTTCAACTTTGGCTAGGTCATGACCTCACTATTTTTGAGTTTGAGTCCTGAGTCTGTCTCTGTGCTGACAGCTCAGAGTCTGGAGCCTGCTTCGGATTCTGTATCTCCCCCTCTTTCTTTGCCCTTCCCCTGCTCACGTTCTATCTGTCTCAAAAATAAATGGACATTAAAAAATAAAAACAACAACAACAATACTTGTATTTTCAAATTTGCTGAGGGAAAAAAGAGGTTGCTAAACTTGAATGCCTGTAATGAGGGTGGTAATGTATTCATCTAAAGCAGATCAATCAGTAGACATCAAGAACACTGGGGATGTGGTAAACTGGAAATGATCAACATATATAAAAGCATTTAGAGACACATGTTTTGGACATAGTTGCTCATAATTAAAGATGTCTGAAGTCTCAATAAAGCCTGATGGTAATATGTTTAGTGTCTTCACATAATTAAGTATTCACTATTCTCTATATTTTATTTTTTAATTTTTATTTTTTAATGTTTATTTTTGAGAGAGAGAGAGAGAGAGAGAGCAGGGGAAGGACAGAGAGAGAGGGAGACACAGAATCCGAAGCAGGCTCCAGGCTCCAAGCTGTCAGCACAGAGAGCAGGGCTCAAACCCACAACCCACGAGATCATGACCTGAGCCAAAGTCAGGCACTTAACCAACTGAGCCACCCAGGTGCCCTACATTCTCTATATTTTAAATATGCACAGAAATAAAATGTGAACTTGAAAGTCACTATTTCTGATTTTATTTCAATATATTACTGACATACCTTATTTTCAATATGATTAATATAAAGAATTCAATTGACAATACCTTTGTATCAGTAAATTATTAAATTAAATTGGGAATATATCTTACTGTATGATGGTAAGATACAGACAAAAGGAAATGGAATATTTACATGATAATTAAAGTAGTGGAATAGATCAGCTTTACCAGCGTTTTAGTTCAGATAACACTGGTTAACTCTTCATACTATGTATATATTTCCTTTAATCCATAATCTAGATGTAGAATGTAAACCATTATTGTATTGACTATGTATAATTTGTCTTAATTCATTATTCTTCATGACATAACACAACCTAGCAGTAGCAAACATATGACCTTCTAAATCTATAGTATTTTGCTGTCTGACTAAATGTAGTAATAAGTATTCTTTTCTGGCTCACTAATCTGATGATACATTTTTAATTTCATTTATTCCATTAATATAATGGAGGAATGAAATTGGTTCTCTGCCTGCAAACAAAATGACATTTAACATTATGAAAAAATGTAAATAATACGATTCTGAAATATAACTGGGAAGGTCTCCAAAAGCTTGACCTTTCTAGGTTTTACATATAAACAAACACCATGAGATTTTATTCTAAAGTAATCTTATATAAGAAAAACTCTGTACACATAACAATGACAAAATTAATAAATCCTACATTTTTTAAAGCAAATGGCTGAATAACAGTTTAACTGGACTATTCTTCTTCCCCTTCAACCCAATCTGACGTTAAAGTTCAGAGCTAACTCAGTTTAATGGTTTAATCTTTTAGGGACATATACAATGACAAAGTAATAATGGTAGGGACACAAAAATGGAGGAAACATACTTACAAAAATGATGCAGGGAATAGGATAGTTTACTTACCAATATTTATGCCGTTCTTAAATTTTTATATATGGAAAATAATAAAATAATGCTTAGTGGACAAACTATTTCTATTTAAAATAAGAAGATTTTGGGGTTCATGGTTGTCTCAGTCGGTTAAGTGTCTGACTTCGGCTCAGGTCATGATCTCATGGTTTGTGAGTTTGAGCCCCGTGTCAGGCTCTCTGTTTTCAGCATGGAGTCTTTTTGGATCCTTGGTCCCACTGTCTCTCTTCCCAACTCATGCTCTTTTTCTCTCAAAAATAAATAAAAATAAAATAAGATGAATCTTCAGATGCTAGCTACAAAAAGTGGCGGTAAAATGTTTTCAACAAATTTAGCTTGTAGTGGCAATTAATTGTGTTACTCCTTTATTAAAAAATGTTTTTTTCATTTTTGAGAGTCAGAGAGAGACAGAGAATGAGCGTGGGAGGGGCGGAGAGAGAGGGAGACACAGAATCTGAAGCAGGCTCCAGGCTCTGAGCTGTCAGCACAGAGGTGGGATTGAACTCACAAATTGTGAGATCATGACCTGAGTCAAAGTTGGACACTTACCTGACTGAACCATCCAGGTGCCCCTACTCTTCTTTTTATATGAATATTTTACTGGGCTCAATTGTTGACCTAAATACCAAAAAAGTAAAAAATAGAACATTCTATAAAGAGCAAAAGGCACCACATATAATGTATATGACAAAAATCTATATATAGAAGCTCCTTTCTTCCAGTGTCAGTTGAACACATTATTCTATTTTTCCCATTATAATTTATTCCTCATTTGTCATTGCAAATTGACATTTCTAACAAAATCTAATTACAGGATTAATGAGATGCACAATAAAATAATATCAAATATGGTTTTACACTTCACAGGAATTTAAATATTGTTATATTTAGTGCACACTCCAAATCTGTAATGTACTTAACTATGCCTTTTTTTCCTGAAATGATGTGCTGAGAATGTCAAATCTATTATTTGTAACAATTAGCAGTCCCATCACAGAAATAATAAAAAGCTCACAATCTTTGAAAACTATCTGAGGTTTCAAGCTTTTTTTTTTTTAATTAATCTTTCTCACTTGATTGCATTTAGCTTCCACATCTTCCATTTTTAGACATCATGAGACAGTTCATATTAACTCTATTTACAAACTATATACAATCATAATAGAAGAAAAGGAGTCATGGAAATAAGTACACATTATTCAGGATGGTAATAACTATCAAAAATCATGCAAAATGCAGCAGGAGTTTTCAATCATCTGATTCTATACAAAGACACCTTTTTTTTTGATGAAGTCATCTGTGAACAGCAATTTGCTGAAACAAGGCATAAAAATGTCCTGAGAATTCACATACCTCCCCAAATTCCTCATAGTACTTAGAATTAGGCTATGGGATAGTATCCCAAAGGACGCATAGAGGAAGCCTCATTGCTTTAGTCATTTAAAACTAGGTTGGACAAATCATGGGGGAATATAACTGAGGAAATAATGCTCTACATTTTTTGAAGATGGGCACACTGATTTAATGGCTTTTTTTTGTTCATTTTGAAATTCTATAATAATATAAAGCTTTCAACTCTTTTTTATGTTCAGTTTCTGTAGATGAAGTGTTCACTATATAAACTGTATCTGTGAACATTTTAAGGAAAAGGAATGTTTTGAAGCTTTGTTGATAATTCTAAGAATGCTGTCTACGTGTAGTATCTGTTTATTTCATGGATTACTCATAATACCTATATTCTCAAAGTTTTCATCATGTTAGCACAACATCACAAATTTGTGACATAAAGTTGTGAAAGAAATATTTTATTCTGATATCAAATTGTCACATTTAGAGTTTGTTTTTAATCTCACCTTTTGCAATGAAGAATGACAGAATGCTGTGTAAAAAAAGTATGCTTATGCTAAGTGAAGCAGAATATTTAAGAAGTCCCTGAATTTATTAGTTTTTTAATTGATTGTTGGCTAGAGGAAGGAGAAGTCACAATAAAAAATTTATCAAAACTGGGGAGGCTGGGTGGCTCAGTTAGTTAAGCAAAGGGCTTTAGCTCAAGGGTCATGATCTCAAGGTTTGTGGGTTTGAGCTTCACATCTGGCTCTGTGCTGACAGCTCAGAGCTTGGAGCCTGCTTCAGATTCTGTCTCTCTCTCTCTCTCTCTGCCCCTCCCCTGCTCATGCTCTGTCTCTCTTTCTCTCAAAAATAAATGAACTTTAATTTTTTTTTAAGTATACCAAAATCTAGGGTAACTAGGTATCGAAAACTAGGTAACTAGGGTGGAACCATTTTAGTATCCATATTGTTCTTCTTTTTCTTAAGAACAAGGTGAGGGGATTTACTTAACTACTTAACTGGAAACAAGAAAGGAAGAGGGTATGCTCTTCAGGAAAAGCAAATATATAGTCAATCCCAATAACCATAGAATTGTGGTGTCAATATATTTTTTAAAGTTTTTAATGTTTATTTATTTTTGAAAGAGAGACAGAACATGAGAGGCCTAGGAGCAGAAAGAGAGGGAGACACAGAATATGAAGCAGGCTCCAGGCTCTGAACTATCAGCACAGAGTCCGACCCTGGGATCAAACTCAGGAACTGTGAGATTATGACCTGAAGTTGGCCACTTAACAGACTGAGCCTCCCACACCCCCATGGTGTCAATATTTTTGATGAAATTTTTCTAGTTTTTATTCTCTAAGTGAAATATCATATAAATATACATGTTATATAAGTATTTAATATTTTAAAGATGTAAATAAAAAGATAAAATATAGAACTACATTTTCATTATTTTTTTCAGTTAAAAATAGTATTTTCTCACATTAGGAAAGATATCAAGGCAAAGCATTATAATGGATATGATGAGGTGTTAACATCAGCTAGACCTGGCCTGAAATACTTCCTTTGATTCTAATTAGCTAAGAGAATGTACTTGCTAGCAGAACTCTGGCTTCTGGAAATACCATATGAGTTTTATTCAGAGACACAGTGAATTTCCTGCTATATACTTTTCTCTGCCTTTCTCATTCTCCTTCTTCGCAGTTAAAGTGTAGTAAGCTCTCTTTTATTCCCTTGAGTGATGAGGGAGTGTGGGGCAAGCTTTGGGCAAAATACAAACTAGACATCCCCTCCCCCTGCCAGGCTAGGTGGGATATGTGTGATATTCCTCAGGTACTCCCAGATGCCCAAGGACAAAGGAAAGGAAAAAATTAATCGTTAACTGACAGAGATCACAGTCATGCAGGACGGAGTCTCCATCAGTTTCCAAATGTCTTGGTAAATTACAAGAAAAAGGCAATCTTATTAATAACCTAGTCTCCAGAAGCCTGTAGACTCAGTTTCCTGAGTCCCAATGTCACCCCTCCATAATGATATAGGCAACAAAGGCAAGAAGGAAACAACAGGTGAAATTAAATTTGCTTATAGCCTGCAGCCCATTGACAAATACTTGAAGCAAATACAGAGTATAACATTTCTCCAGGAACCCCCTACCATCTTACTGTTAAAGTCTTACTAGAGGAAAAACAACCTTAGCATGACAATAGCAAGGCTTCCAGTATCTTAGGAGTTCTATTTCACATATCAAAGTCCCTCTGGAGGCCTCCCTTTTGACTTTACCTTCCCCAACTCCATAGTCTATAAGGAGCCACTCTTTACCAGCCCAGTGCAGTTCTTCTGCGCAAGGGCTCTGTCACCGTGCTTTAATAAAATCACTTTTTTGCACCAAAAATGTCTTCAATAATTCTTTCTTTTCTTTCTCTCTTTTTTTGTTTCCTCCCTCCCTCCCTCTCTTGAACCCTCCCTTCCTCTTTCTCTTTCTCTCTCTCTCTTTTTCTTTCTTTGTTGGCTGTCAGCTTCAAAACACTCCACTATCACCCCTAAAACTTCATCATTGAGGAAGGCTGTACTCACTTGACTTTTCCTCAGATTTAAGATGTATGTTATTATTCCTTCTCTTGTCTTATCTGTTTTCTGTATGGCATATAAAGTTGTATCTGATTAAAATTTAGGTCCCTTTGAATTATGGAATTAATTTCACCTTATCATAGTGTTAAGCCTTTTTTTTTTTTTTTACAAATGAAATCAAGCAATTTTTACAACTTGCCACAGTCTAAAGTTTATGTAATAACGATATTCTAATTCTTGTTTTAGAAAATATCTAATACTTTAGCACCTCTGTTTCATTTTTAATAATCACATTTGATTTTTCAATCCTTCTGTTAAATTCTCTTAAATGCTGCTGAACCAATCTTGAGAAAGGGAACATTGAAATTTATACTTGCATGTGAAGAATAATCTGTATATTTTAGAAATACTTTAATTATTACTAGGAATTTGAAGATTGACCACTACATACTAAATGTAGTCAACAACACATGCACTACTGTTATACCCAGATCACAGTATCCTCACAGACCAGAGACCACCGGGGAGACCGAGTCACACATGCAAAGGCAAAGGGCTTTATTACCGGCTCGAGCTCGGGCTCACAGACTTCACCAGCGCCGTGGATCCGTGCTGAGAGCCCCGAACAAAGGCAGAGTAGGGTTTTTATGGGGTTTGAGACAGGGGAGTTACAGAAGTTGTGACATGGGAACAGTGATCCAATCATAATTATTCAACATCACTGACAGCAGGTTTAACCATACACATTGTCTAGAGTATTTGTTACTTTTGGCGGGATCCAATTACAACATTTAGAGTACCTTTAAATTTAACCAATCACAGAGCGAGCCTAGAGATTTGTTCAGTGCCTAACAGGTTAACTTTAACATTAGGTAACAGTGTCCTATCTCTAGTTTCTATCTTCAGGCCTCTCCCTTAGTAATGTGGAGGGTGGTCGCTGGCCTTTCCTGATTGGGTGTTGCAAGGGTGGTTCCTCCTGCCTTGGGCAATGTGTAACTGCCTGATAGTTTCCAGGAAGCTGAAACTTAGGCCTTCTAGTTTAGAGGGGAAACTTAAAGCCTGTCGTGGAGTCAGTTTGGTTTAGACATTTAGACTTGTGTCCTTACACTACATTATCAGTTTCAGACTGAAGATGGAGTGGAGCATGCTTGCACTGATAATCTAAATAACACAGAATTTGATTATGAGAAATTTCAGGCCACAGAGTAAAATTTCCATAATGTTTCCAGATAATTTTACCTGATAAAATGGGAACAGGTCCATTTCTTTAACTTTATAGTGTATAGATTCATAGCATATGAAACAGATTTTTCAGACTGGCAGAGGAAATCTTTTTATTTGATACATAACTATTAAATTGTTAGAGGTATTCCATTTGATCATTTCCCCCAATTATGATTAATGGATTTGCAGATTAGGATTCTTTGTATCTCAAGAATCCATACTTGGAGGATGCAAAATCCAGGCATTATTTTGATAGAAGATGGCCCCTCTGCATGCAGTCTAACTTGAAAACCTGTAAACTTTCTTTCTTTCGTTTTTTACGTTTATTCATTTTTCAAGAGAAAGAAAAGAGTGTGAACTGTGGAGGAAGCGAGAGGGAGACAGAATCCAAAGCAGGCTCCAGCCTCTGAGTTGTCGGCACTGAGCCCAAAGCGCAGCACAAACTCACTGAGTGATATCATCACCTGAACCGAAGTAGGACATTCAACCGACTGAGCCACCCAGGTGCCCCTGTAAACTTTCGAATGTACATAGACATGCAACTACCAGTTTTACCTGATTTCTTTCACCTCTTTATGCCTACTGCATTCCCTTCACTTTGAGTAGTCTTCTGATACTGTGATCAAACTTAACTACTAGACAGGCCAAAGGCAGGCAGCCCTAAAACGGGCCACTTTGGCATGAACATCGTTTTGAGTTAAAAGCAATAAGAAGCCAGCAGATTCAGGAAAAGTTCTTTACCAACCCCCTCAACTGCTTGCTGTAGCAGGAAGAGAGCTATTAACAGAGATTCCTATTTACCAAAGAAACTCATCAACATAATAGGGCAACCTTTGTTTTCCAAACACCTCCTCTCACCTTTCTCCTAATTAGGTCTTTCTCCGCCTTCTATCTTCAGACTTCTAACCCACTCCTCAGCTCAGATAAGTATCCTATTACTTCACTGTCTTTGGGAATTTATGTCTATGTAGATTCCCCATATGTATGCTATTACATTTCATTTTCTCCTGTTAATCTGTCTCATGACAATTTGATTCTTAGTGCAACTAGAAGGATCTTGAAGGAAGGAGAAAATTCTTTCTCCCAGAAACTACCCTGGAGTCTTAAATCTCTACATCTGAAGATGTGAATTTATATGTTCTAAAAAGTACCTGAAGTTTCAAGGAAGAGCATTAGGTCTGGCCCAGCCTGAAGCAGGGAATTACTGTATAGAAAGTTAGCAAAATACATGCAGGAAAAGGAGACAGAAGATCTCTCTAGTAGAATGCAAAAACTTCTGTATTATGTTATGTCACTCCTCCCAATCTACTGGACAAGTTCTTCAAATATCTACATTTAACAAAATAAAATGTTCATTACTAATTAATTCTGTTCAGTCTGCATTGATGTTAGTCTTATTTAGAGCATGTTAAGAAAACACTATGATAGTTGAACATTTGCAGTCTGAATCGTAAATGTAAAAACATTAGAATTAATAGAGCTCAAACCTTTGGCCACTCCATATTATATTGGAATTTCTAAAGATGACTATATAGGTTCTTTCTTTTACACACACACACATACACACACACACAGATGAATCCTATAGACTAGAATGACAGAAAAGTATTTTTTTCCCCATAAAATAGTTTTTATTATTGCATGTAAATCCAGGGAACAGAAAGAGTATGGAAATAAACTGCATGAAAAATCAGAGAAGATAATAATTAAAAAATTGTAAATAATATTAACACAGTTGAGTGTCAAATATATCTACTCAATATTGATCTGAAGACAGCTTTCAACATACCTGATTGTGCTTGTGCCTGGGTCTTAAACTTGCACCTTCCAGAACTATGGGAAATAAATTTCTGTTGCTTCTAAGCCATCCAGGTTTATGGTATTTTGTTATGGAAACCTGAACTGACTAAGACATCCATCATTCCCCTCAAAGACACTGGCTTACTTGTACCCTATACTGGCATGTTTTACATATAGGCTGGGGGTGAAGAATGGATTAAAAGTGGACAAAACTTCCAGGGATTTGTCCCTCTCAGCTAGTCGCACATAGATTACTCAAGCCTATTTGTAGACATATTGTAAGGCCACCAGACTAAACGTCTAAACCAAACTGACTCCATGACAGGCTTTAAGCTTCCCCTCTAAACTAGAAGGCCTGAGTTTCAGCTTCCCGGAAACTATCAGGTAGTTACACATTGCCCAAGGGAGGAGAAACCACCCTTGCAACACATTGCCCAAGGCTGGAGAAACCACCCTTGCAACACCCAATCAGGAAAGGCCAGCGACCACCCTCCACATTGTTAAGGGAGAGGCCTGGAGATAGAAACTATAGATAGGACCCTGTTACCTAATGTTAAAGTTAACGCGTTAGTCTCCCAGTAAGACCCTAGGCTCGCTCTGTGATTGGTTAAAATTAAAGGTACTCTAAATGTTGTAATTGGATGGCGCCAAAAGTAACAAATACTCTAGACAATGTGTATGGTTAAACCCGCTGTCAATGGTGTTGAATAATTATGATTGGATCACTGTTCCCATGTCACAACTTCTGTAACTCCCCTGTCTCAAACCCCATAAAAACCCTACTCTGCCCTTGTTTGGGGCTCTCAGCATGGATTCATTGCATTGGTGAGGTCTGGGAGCCCAAGCTTAAGCCCGTAATAAAGCCCTTTGCCTTTGCATATGTGACTCGGACTCCTTGGTGGTCTTGGGATTTTGGGGAGCTCACGATCTGGGCATAACAATATGTGAGTTATATTCAGATAGTGTTCGTTTGTTTTCATACTTCAATTCACTGTAATATTGATTATAGTACACTAGAAACAAGATGGTCTTAAAAAGGGCCTGAGAGAAAGAATCTCTTTTAAGAAACAACAATTAGATAGAAGATAAGACTTTTTCAAAATAATAAAATCCAGAGGACAGGGAAAGAATATCTTCAAAGAACTGAGATGAAATAACTCTCAACCTAGAAATGTGTACCATCAAAATGATTTTTAAAGAAAAGTGGTACAAAAAAGGACATTTATAGGCCAGCAAAAACTGAGAACATTCACTATCAAAAAATCTGTACCGAAGACATATAAAGGATATTCTCTCCTTTTAAATTTTAATGTTAATCCCAATTAGTTTATATAGAGTGTTAAATTATTCTCAGATGCACAGTATAGTAATTCAACACTTCCATATATCACCCAGTGCTCATCACAGATATTATTTCTGTAATACTGTGTTTTCCGAACCAAGTAGATGATGTGACTATTTAAAATTTTAACTGTGTTATAGCAAAGGTTTAAATATTTTCATAAAGAATTTCTATAATTTCATTAAATTTATTACTGAATGCTATATTTTTATTGATATTTTATTGATACCTCTAAGAATATTTATTATTTCTGACTTGCTAATATATCTTACATAAAACTTTATTTGCAGCTTATTCCCTCTCCTTTTGTCTGAATGCAATTGGAAACAGTTATCATTACTAGTTTTATTTTAAATTTTATTTGAATTTTGGCCTTGGGGCCTACCAGCAAGAAACAACATATATCATGGGCTTTAAAAATAAAACTGCATTTCTTGTTATTAAAGTTAGATTTATTTTATATTTACATGGCCAATTTCAGTCACTTGAATTGCCACGGGTTCAAAAAAATTGGGTCAGAGTTACTAAGAAATGATTTAACTATCTCCATATAGTTTCTGAAATATTTATTTACATTTCTATTTTTAAGTGTAAAAATTATGTGTCATAAGAAGTCTTTAACTCTGGATCATCCTCTTAGTTTAAATATTTCTGCAACACTTTCTCTCGGATGCATTTCTGGCATAAATATATATGGATGAGTTATCTTATTTAACTAATCTCAAAGTCGTCTTTTTCCTTTGAAAGTTTAAATTTATCCCATTTATATTGGTTAGAACAGCAAATATATTTACTTTGAAACATTTAGCATGTTTTAAGTGCATTTCTATTTTAATGCTCTGGAGTTTTCAACTTCATGGTATATAAATTACTGTTTCTCTGTGTGTAATGTTTGTAGTTAACATGTAGTAAACTTCAAAGTTTATACAACATATTCATATTTGTGTAACAGGCATCCGTGTATATTTTTGATTCCTAAATTGGGACTGGAACCATGGGCTTTGTTACAAATGACATAAAAATTGATGGGCTTGTGATATTCTTTTTACATCTTCATTTAATTTTGTTTTTAATTTTCCTGATAATTAATTTGAGGATGATAATTAACAAACACTTAAAGGAAATCAAAACAAAATTTTAAAAACAAGTTTTTTTTATTACCGTTCTTCGATGTAAATTCTTGCAAGGAAGGTAAGATTAGCACCACTACACTTCACAACCCCCTTGGAGCTCTCCAGCACCTCCCCACCCTACCTTCTTACTTTTGCTGTCATTCCTTTCTGTTATGATATCACTTTTTTATGACATTTTCCTATATGTTCCTCTCAGTTACTTAACCTTAGCTCTCTCTGCTAATGTGCCCAGGGCTCAGCAGCAGGTGGTTCATCCTAGGTTATTCATGGAGATAATAGTTAGCTAGATTGCATTACCAAGCAGATCTTTTTGTTTTTAAAGACACATTTATTGGTGCTCTATTACCTAGGTTCTTGTATATGTGAGAGTGTCTTTTTTGCCTCTTTGTACTTCAATAAAAATTGTTTGGCTATAAATCTTTTCACTTACACTTTCTTGCTTTGAGAATTTGTTGCTTTTCTTCTGACATTGCGAGACCAACCTGATTACTGATTCTTCCCTCTTACCGTCACCAACAGCACCACCAGGACCACATAACTCACCACACACAAATCCACACATACACATTCTGTGCACACAGTTGATTGTTTCAAAAGACTATTCACTTCAGATCTTAGTAACTAAGTTTTTCAAGTATAACTACTCTTAATTTGGGTCAGATTAATAATTATTATAGCCCTCTAATTGTGTTACTGTCTTTTGCTTATTTTTTAAATTTATATTCACCACAACAGTAAAAAAGACACTCTTATCAATCACTTATTTATTATTTGCATATGCATATATTTTACCCAAATATCAGGTATAGAATTCAATAGTAAAAATGTGTTCCCTTATTTTGTAAGAATTGCTTCATTGTTTCTGCTCATCCATTATATCAGTGAATGGCCAAGTGCCATTTTAATTCTCACTTGTAAGTGACACAATTTTATTTTCTCTGAAGAGGTTTAGTATTTTTGTTTGCAACTGGTTTCTGATATTTCTCTGTGATATCATTTGCTGGATTTCATTTCCTTTCACCTATCTTGACATTAATTGGTACCTTCAAACTAGCACAATGGGTCTTTTAGCTAAAAAATCTTTGGATTATTTCTCAAGAAAAATAATTTTCTACATTCTTGTTGTTACTATCACATTCTGAAATACGTATAATTTTCAGAACTTCTGGTAACCAATTTTTAGGTATATTATTATTTTCTGACCTTACAACTTACAGCTATCTTCTTGTTCTAGCTTTTGCTACATTTATTCAACTTTATATTCCAACTTTTCTGTTAAATAATTTTTCTCCAAAATATTTGTGATGTTAAAGCCTAATTTTTATTCTCTTCGTTTTATGTCATATTCTGATATAATTTCATTAATAAAATTTCTCTCCAAATGCTTATATTTCAAGTCAATTCAAACTTTTTTCAAGTGTTCTTCTGAGTCCTTTATTATTCCTATACTCCCCAGAGTTTTATTTTTAATTCATATGTATTATTAATCATTCTCAGATTTGGAACTTTTCTTTAATTGTCTAAGGATCTTTGATTCATATGTTTTAGTGGAAACTTTAAAAGTCCATGGAAAGCTCTTTAAACATGGTGGCCTAAGGTTGTATTTTTTTTCCTAGGTTTTAATTTCTCCCAAGAAAAGAAAAAAATTAGCAAATGTTCTGCCGTTACACGTGATGCCCGCTGCATGTTTTTACAGAAATGGAATATAGGGGTATATGGTTGTGTGTGCATGAATGTATGCATGTGTATTTGTGTGTGCATGCTTGCAAGGTTGGGGTAGGGGGAAACAGTGAGCCAGAGCAAGAAAGCGAGAGAGCAAGAGAGAAAAGAAGACATGGTAGGACAAGAATAATAATGAAAGCCGGGATTTCAATATGCTTCATTTCATGACAAAAATGAAAGTCATGATAAAAGTTTGCAATTATTCCTATAATCTAATATCTGAGCAAAATTAGCACCAGTGCCAAAAAATAAAGTGCTGATTCTCTGTATAGTTTCATTTAATAATTGTGTTTGTGTAACTAGTAGAATTGACATTTCTCCAAGTCTAGACATGATTTCTCCATGTAAAACTTTTTTTGTAGCTCGTTAAGTGCATAGTACTTTGGTATATTTTTTTGCCCTAAATTCTGCTTCCAGAAAGCATCAATGACTTCATTTTTCAGTTTTAAATAATAGATTGTAAGTCAAATATATTTTTTAAATGTCTGCCTGAACAGGGACATTTAAGGTAAAGCTAGTATTCCGGCTGTCTCAATGAAATATGTCTGTATTTAATTGTGTATATATTTGTGATATATTGGAAGAAGTAGTTAGTTGTGATTAAGTAGATCAGTTCTCAATACAGAAATTATAGTCACATCTTTCATACAATGTTAAAGAAAGCAAATTTCCCTGCTGATGTGTGAATTGTAAATACTTAAAGGCAAAACCAAGTTTTTGCTGTAGGGTTGGCTGGGAACTTTGTGACATTGTATCATTTTAAATGCTTTCAACTCAGAAGACCGATCAAACTCCTGAACTACAGAGCAGAGGATTTGCTGAATAAATATCAAAAAGGCAGCTGTATTTTCAGAAACAAATATATCATTTTGAGCTAAGCTATGTCCAAGATGATTATAAGATAGAAGGATAGGGGGTAATAGGGTTAATTTATTTATTAGTGGTGATTTCTTTTTCTCAAATTAATTTGATAGAGCTACAAATATTTAAATCCAAACACGTGACATTAAATAGGGTTGTAGAATGAACACTTTGTAAACTTCCTCTTGGATTCTTGTGCTGGCTCGCCTGTCCCTTCTTAGATTAACACTGATAGAAAAGGACTCTCCCACTAAGACTAAGTGAACTAAATAGGAAAGAATACCTGAAATGAAATCATATAACAACTGATTTAGTTCTAATTATTTGAGTCTATTTTTTGCAATTGTAGTTAAAACTTCCTGAATAGTCTGTCAGTCTCATCTCAATTCCAACCACTGTACCCATACCATGTATTATTTTTAACTCTTTGCTTTAACCTTTCATCACTATTTCTTCATGCTTCTCTGGTTTTATAGCAAGAGTCATAAGGACTGGTGCCGGCTTTCCCTGCTCTTTGAAAGTAGAATGTTCTTATGAAAACTTTCATAAGCTGCAATGGCATAAAGCAAAATAATTATGAGTAAAGGTGAAAATCCTCCATGGATTTCTTACAGTTAACAAAAACAGGTACCAATATAGGCCTTCCTTAAAATTTTAGTGGTGTAAATCAAACTTTCAGATAAGTGGGAAAACCTGTGTAGGAGTCCCATCACATTCAACTGAAAGTGTTTTAATCATCAATTCATTAAATTCTTCCCCAATCACCCAGCATGGTAGGAAGAATAATGACCTCTCCAAAACATCCACATCATTATCCCCAGAAATTATCCCTATGTCACCTTGAATGACAAAAAATAATTTGTAGTTATAAGTAATTGAAGGACTTTAAATTAAGTAATTATCCTGTATTTTCCAGCTAGCCTCAATCTAATCCTATGAATCTATAAAAGGCAAAGAACCTTTGCTGGCTGTGATGAGACAGAGGCAATAATTACAGAAGAATGGTCAAAGAGATAAAAAGTTGCTAGAAGAAGAAGATAGACAAAGGAGAAGATGAACAAGAAATGTGAGCAGCCTCTAGAAGTTAGGAAAGGGAAAGAAAACAATTGTATTCTCCCCAACAGTTTCCAGAAAGGGATGTACGTAGCCCTGCTGACACCTTGATTTTAGTGCAATAGTATTCATACCTCACTTCTGACATGAAACTATAAGAAAATAAATGTATGTTGTTTTAAGCCACTACATTTCTGGTAAATTTGTTAAAACAGTAAAAGGAAACTTGGTATCCAGAAAACGTTTTAAAAGTAATCACTGGGGCTCTTAGGTGGCTCATTTGAGTGACAACTTCAGCTCAGGTCATGATAGATCTCATCTTTTGTGAGGTCAAGCTCTGCATGGGGCTCACTGCTGTCAGCACAGAGTCTGCTTCAGATCCTCTGCCTCCCCCTCCCCCCCAGTCACGCTCTCTCTCTTAAAAATGAATAAACATTTAGTTAACAAAAAGGGTTATTGCTCAAGTGTTATTCAATGAAGCTTCGAAAACAGTCTCATGATTGGTTTTGGCTCTTTTCAATGTTTTTCCCTTGCCCTGAATTTTTATAATCATATTTATATAACTAGCATTGAGAATAGCAACAGAAAGTTACCAAGGATTGAATGAAATCGTCTGTGCAGGAATTAGTGCGATGCATTTAATGTTTATACTTTATGGGCACCTGGGTGGCTCAGTCAGTTTAGCATCTGACTTTGCCTCAGGTCATGATATCAAGGTTTGTGAGTTCAAGCCCTGGGTTGGGCTCTTTGCTGACAACTTAGAGCCTAGAGCCTGCTTCAGATTCTGTCTCCCTTTCTCTCTGCCCCTCCCCCACTTGCACTCTGTCCCTTTCTTTCTCTCTCTTCCTAAAAATAAATAACATTAAAAAAGAAAAAAAAATTATATACTTTAAAAGTTAATGCAAATTATTTATTAAAGTTGAACAGTTACTCCTCAATAAACATCTCAATTTTTGCTTCTTTTCATTTTATGACAATAAATTTATCCATCAACATCATCTAAAGATTCTGATACATGACTGAATCTGACCATTTGTTGGCAATGACCAGAGACTAGGAGTAGTTCCAAACAGACCTATAGTTAGAAAAAGATTCACCACACCAAAGCTCCTCAGCTAAGAATAAATTATTTGGATTGCATGCAAAAATAGGAATGTGAACCCAAGGTAAAACAACATTATTTGATTTGGTGGAAAGAATAAAGAAACAGATATCAGGAGAAAGAAGTTCTAATCCAAATCTGTAAATCCATCACATTTTAGCTCAGTGCCCTTGAGAAAATCTCTTCCTATTTCTTCACATACAATATGAGGAGTTTGCATAAGAAGGAATATGTCTCTAATTTTGTTTCTTCAGATCATAAAGTCTCATTATTATAAGAGTTAATTTGATAACAAAAAACATAAGACCAACACTCATCCAAAAAAAGGCACTGTAATAATCAATGAGCCTGGCAGCCAGTTTTTACCCACATTGTCACATTTCTCAGGAATTCCATTTCCTCTGCTCCTGAGTTAACCTGATACGGATGCTCTTGACTTATACATAGTTTTGCTAATTTAGTTAATGAGTTTTTTGTTTACAACCTGACTGTTTTCTCTTACACGTTGCACTGCACCCTTTTCTCCCTCTAACCTCTTGATGTGATGGGAGTTTGTCAAGAGACTCAGACACCATAAACATTTCAGAAGAAATGTACTGAGTTCAGGAAATAGTGGAATTTTTTGTTAAATTTTTTACATAACCAATTTACGTATAAATCCTAACATTTTATAATATAATTTTACATCCCCCCCAAATATGCAATGTTTTTTTCTTAACATAAAATTTTAACCAGTTTTATAGAGCTGAATATTTATCTCTATTGAGCTTCTCTGTATTATTTGCTAAATTAATTTGTTCAAATTACAAGTAGTGTTATCATTGTGAATGTAGTTTTATTTTTAATAATAGTTGATTATTGCTGGTGTAGATTATATGGTGATCTTCTATGTAGCATACTGTTAAAACTTTCTAATCAGTTTCTATAAATTCTCATTTGTTTTTTCTAAATAGATAATTACATTACTGATAATTGAAGGCTTATTTCTTCTAAAATATTTCTGCTTATTTCATTTTATATTATTGTAAGGTTACACTAGCTCCTCTAGAGAAGTAGTAAAAAAGCAGCAATAATAGTCTGCTTACCTTTTGTTTTCCTCTTCTTCATACAACACTTGCTATAGAATTGTTGTTACCTTTAACAAACTGAAATCCTTTACTGCTTCTAAATTGATGAATGTTTTAAAAATATATATAGACAGAGAGATAGATAGAACTTATTTTTAAAGTTTAAACAGAAGGAAAATTTATCTTTTCAGCATATGCTAAAATAATCACCCAGATTTTTATTTTATTCATCGATAAACAATATTGACAGATTATTTCTTATTGAGTCATTCTTTCTTTGGACAGATTTTGCTTTAATCCTGATTCAGGTATTAATATAAATTTATAAACATTAGAAATGCTACTGACTAATTTCATTTTTCACATTTATTTTTATAAGAAAAAATGACCCTGTTCTTTTAAAATTAATAATCATATTGTAAAAAATAACACAAAGGGATTTTTTGTACTCTCTACTATTCCCTGCAGTGGGGACATCTAGCAAACCTACAGAATATCACAATCAGGATACAACTATTGAGAAAGTCAAGACACAGAACATTTTTCTCAGTACATAGATCCCTCATATTGCTCTAGATTAGCCATATCTACTTGTCTCCAATTCCAATCCCTAAAACACCAAATGGTGGCAAGGATGCAGAAAACCAATAATCTATTTTCCATTTCCACAATTTTGCCATTTCAAGAATCTTATAAAATGGAAACATTCAGTGTGTAATCTTTTGATATTGTTTTTCTTTTTTCCACTCCACACAATTCTCCGGATATTCAACAGGGTTCATCAAACTCATATCAAGTTTGTTCCTTTTTATGGCTCATTAGTATTCTGCTGTAAGATAGTATCACAGTTTGTTTAGCCAGTCACCTGTTGAAGGATATGTGGGTTGTTTCCAATTCAGGCTATTAAGAACGTAGCTGCAAAACATGTATATACAAGTTCTTGTGTGAACCTACATTCACATAGTTTTAGGCTAAATGTCAAGGAGTGCAATTGCTGGTTCATCTGCTAGGTGCATGTTTAGTTAGTTTTTTTGCTGACTATCTTACATTTCCACATACAATGTATAAGTGAGCCAGGTTTTCTGCATCCCTGCCACCATTTGATGTTATCTCTATTTCTCATTCTAGACATCCTGATAGGTGTGAAAAAACCGGTATTTTCCTAATGTCTAATGATATTGAAGATTTTTTATGTGTTTATTTATCATGTACATATCCTCCTTTATGAAATGTTTCTTCATGTTTTGTAAATTATTAGAAAATTCTTTTATGGAATATAATTTCTTACAATGTGTTTTGTTAGATATGTGGTTTGAAAATATTTTCTCTCAAATTGTGTGAGGCTTGCCATTTCACCTTCTAACAGGGTCTTTCATAGAGCAAAGGTTTTTTTTTTCCTTTTCTTTAATTTCATTGCTGTCCAATTTATCAAGTTTTCCATTTTTTAAATAAACATTTTATGGTTTTAAATTTGACATTGAATTACATTATACATTTTGAAATAGTGTGTGTACAAGGTGTGAACCTTATTGTGTGTGTCTATTTGTGGATTATTTATTTTGTACCATTTTTCTATAGATGTAGGCCTCAACAATATCACAGTCCTGATAATTCTATATGATTATTCTCAAAGTCAAGTAGATTACTTATTCCTCTCTCTTATTTATTTTTAAAGCTTCATATATGTTACTATAAATACTTATATTTAACATGATTATACATTTTACTATATTTTAATTAATATATTTTAATTTTGGTACCAATAATTGTTAGTATATAAAATACAATTGACCCTTGTATATTATCATGTATTCTGTAAGGTTGCTAACCTCACTTATTATCTATAGGAGTTAGAAATATAAGGTTTGTAGATTCTTTGAGATTTTCTACATAAATGATCATGTAATCTACAGATTAGAATTTTTATTTTCTGACAAAGAGAACTTCCATGTATTTTTTTCCTTCCTGCTTTAGCTAAAATTCCAGCATTACATTAAATAAGAGTGTATCAATACATCTTTGGATTGTTCCCATTCTCCACTGGTTTATTCCTATTGTAGTGGAATAAAGCTTCTAGTCATTTGTTAAATGTGATATTAAATATATATTTTTGTAAGTGTTCTTACAAAGTTAAAGAAGTTGTTCTTTATTCCCATTTTCTGAGTTTTTTTTTTCTTGAGGAGGTGTGAGTTGTCTCATTTTTTATATTATTTGATATGCTCATGTGATTTTTCTCTTGAGTTAATATGGTAAAATGCATTGATTAATTTTTTACTATTAACCAACCTGTGTCTAGGCAATAATTCCCACTTTGTCATGGTGTATAATGTTTGTATATATTACTGAGTTCTCATGGGCAATATTTTGATAAGAATTGCATCTATCCTAGAGGATACTTGTCTCTATGTTTCTTTTATTCTGTGTGATTTTGTACCAAAGCAATATACTTTCATATAATAAGTAGGAAAGTCTTTCCTCCCCTTTTACTTTCTGGAAGAAGTTATGTAGATTTGATGTTAAGACTTTAAAAAAATGTTTGCAATTACCACAGGGCCCAACATTTAGAACTCCACACTAAATGTAATGTTCTGACTGTCAATTTCTTGAAATTAGCAATAAATTTGGGACAGGGTACCAGGATGTTCACTTTACACTAGGCCCCACAAATTTTGTGGTTAGTACTATTTGCAGTGGATAAGCAAGATTACTGTCGAAGAAATAACCAACTCATATTAAAATATGTAAGAAGACATCTGGATAGAAAGAAAATGGATAACTCATTTCTTAATTGGCATTGATTTACAATAAGTGACAATTTGAAAAATATTCTTTGTTGTTTATTAATTTCATATTTATTGCATATCCATAAAACTATAGAGCTATTCTATGTGTCTTCTCTTATTGATTTTAATAAAAATATAATAACATTGATAAGAGATATTTTAATTTGCATATTTAATTATGCATGGGTTAGAAAATAACTATAGAGAAAAAATAGTAGATTGAGTCCACATTAATGTATGAATTTTCTCATTATAATAAAATTTAATTATAAGTTTGAATTATTGATTTCTTGCTTGGGTAAACTAATTCCTCCATTACCAGTGGCAATGCAAACATATCATAATTAGAGGACAGACCTAGGTAATGGAGATGTGTCTCATCAAATAATTATACCTCTCAGTTTGATGGATCGTAAATGAGGATAAAGAAAATGGTATCAGTTATAACAATATATTTTATTTGCTTGATTTCCTACTTATACATTTATAAATATCCTAGGTTATGTTATGTGAACATTGTTCTCAATTATGCAGATAATTAAAGGAGAAATAAATATATTAAGGTGATATTAACATTAACCTTAAAGTATAAATATTATAAATTTATAAATATATACTTTAAAATTAATGTTAAGGAGTGTCTGGGTGGCTCAGTCATTTAAGCATCTGACTTCGGTTCAAGTCAAGATCTCACAGTTTGTGGGTTCGAGCCCTGTGTCAGGATCTATGCTGACAGAAGTGTTAACAGAAAGGCAGAAAAGTGAACCAATGCTTTATAGATGTATTAAGTATATTAAGTATATCAGAGGACATACATAAAAATAAAATAACACTAACCATTGTCAAAATTTTTAGTTAAGAAAACTTTCCAACTATCACATACAATGTTTAGTTTTGTACCACCAACTCAGTACTGAGGTGAAAATTATTCCTTCTAGATACAAAGTCATTGAGGAGGAAAAAAGCTTATAAATAAATTTTGTCTGGACTCTACAACTTCTACATCAAATTATATTTTTAAATGGGTACAATGAGCAGTAACAAACTACAAATTATGTGGTAAATTGTGGTCAAACTAGAGCAACTTGTAGCTCTATAAAAAATGGTGTTTTGAGAACAAAAACCATGTTGAACCTGAAATGAATCCCAAAAGACTAACACAGAACCTGACATAGATGAGGCCTCATCAATATCTGTTCACTATAAAATTAGAATAAATTCAATATGGCCAATATCTAACATTGTATCTATATCATGAAATGAGTAGTGTATGAAAATTCTTTCTTGTCATATCTCTTTTATATAGTTTAAATATAACTTATTGTTACTATTAAGATACTGCACCTACTTTTTTGGCTCTAGAAAATGAAACCAACCAAAAATAATAGAATTGTCCTTGGTTTCCAAATCATGTTAAAACTAATTAGTAGGAACTTGATGTTGCAAGTTAAAATACACTAACAGCCTGTATGGAGTCAAGGAAAATGGCAGTTGATACATTTTTCCTTTCATAATTTTTTGTAACTTATAGAAAAATAAAGTGATGGTTCTTTACACAAAATGCTTTCAGATACAAATTGTTGTCTTGAAATAGCTTTTTATCCCCTTAAAAGCATTGCCTGAGCAAATAGTAAAAAAATAAAAATAAAAACAACAACAAAACAACTAAAATTTTGGAAGTGGACTTAACCATAAATATAAATATTTGTCTAATAAATTTCAAATAGAAGAACACAAGTAATTTGCTTTTCTTTAATTAAATTAAATGCATTTAACTCAGTTTGATCAACATTTTTTGAAAGTGCTGATGTGAATAAAAAATGAGAAAAAAGCACACTGTATTTGTTTTGAGAATGGATTTTTGAGGAAAATCAAAATATACGTACTGTATGGCACATAATACTAATGAAAGTAAAAATGCTTTCTTTTATTTTTTATAAAAATTTTATTTATTTTTTTTAGTGTTTTATTTATTTCTAGGAGAGAGAGACAGCGTGAGCAGGGGAGGGTCAGAGAGAGAGGGAGACACAGACTCTGAAACAGGCTCCAGGCTCTGAGCTGGCAGTCAGTACAGAGCCCGACAGGGGCTCGAACCCACGAACCGCAAGATCATGACCTAAGCGAAAGTCGGACGCTCAACCGACTAAGCCACCCAGGCGCCCCCCAAATTTTATTTTCTTATCTTGAGAGACAGAAAGAAAGCAAGATGAGCAGGGGAGGGGCAAAGAGAGGAGAGAGAGAATCCCAAGCAGGCTTCGTTCTGTCAGTACAAAGCCCAATGTTGGGCTTCAACTTATGACCCCAGAGTTCATGACCTGAGCAAAAATGAAGAGCTGGAAATTTAACTGACTGAGCCAGCTAGTCTCCCCTAAAATTACTTTCTTTAACTTGAGAAAAAACATTGTTAGCTTATTAAATAGGAGAAATTCAGTGGTAAAGAATCATTATATAGGTTATTTTTTCCTACTTCTGGAAGATCACTTGGTCAGTGATCTATACCTTCTGTTATCTCTACCAGCTAACAGAATAGTCACTTTGTATTTTTAAAGATTAGAAAGTTCAATCCAAATTAAACTAAAAAATTGATCCTATTTTTATTCAAAGCTACTATATTCCTGCTCAAATAAAACAGGAATAAACAAGACGAAAACAGCAAATTTAGAAACAACAAACCCCTTTTCATTTGAAAAAAAAACAAATTTTATAAAACTAGACTCATTGTACCTCTTAGAGCTGAGTTCTGTTATAGTACTTGGTTTACGGATACATTAATGGTTTGAGTACTATGTACACGGACCATCTGCAATTGACAATCTTGATAGTAAAAGTTATGTTTTTTTGCATTTCAATTTTGCTGGTTATGACTGGGCCTCTATATAGCTTTTTTAAAGAAATAACTATCTCATGATTTGATTATTAGATATTTTTGGTGATACTTGGGTAATTCTGTCTTAATTATTGATGCCAGGAATTTACCTTCTCCCTGACTAAACTGATGATCATCTGTAGCAGGATTCTCACACAGAGTCTCATGACACCGAGGCTTTCTTTCCAGGAGCAACTTTATTTATGTCGGCACCACTCAGCTGGGTTCGTATGGAAGAAGTGAGCCCCAAATGTCACGTGGCAGATTTTTTTTATACATTTGCTATTTCTTTGTCTCCCATATATGGTAACACATACAAAAATGAAGTCTGATTAAGTGGTTTCATGTTACAAAGTCATGAGAGATGTCATGGACGTGCATAATCAGGTTATTTATTTGTTTTGTTTTGTTTCTCTCTGTTTTTTTCTTTTTTCTTCTTTTTTTCCCTCTTTTTAGGGAGGGGACCCTACCACACATCTAATATAAGCAACCCACCTAGACAAGCCCAGTAGAGTGATTATAATAATCAATCAATGGGAAAAGAAGGTAAGCATAAAACCCATTGTTTAAACCTCTTCTGTCTTTTACACCTTCAGACTTGACACTTTCCTTGATTTATGTCACATTTTCATTTATTTTCTCCTTTAAAACTTATCAAATCATCTTTTTTCCAGCTATTATTCAATGCCTATTATAAAAATAACCATATTTACCTGTTTGAAAATCATATTTACAAGCCATAAAATCAGTTTAACTCAGTTCAACAAATACTGTGTGTGTTCTTACATTGTGTGTGCTTAATTGTTATTGTCCCAGATAATCTGTCTATGTATCCCTAGACTACATTAGAGTTTCCATTTCTTGCTACTCTAATTTGAGCAAAACTCTGAAAGGAATTCAATTAGATTTAACATTTACTGTATATCTCGTAAGCATGCATAACTATTTTACATGTTTTGTTTTTGTTGTTGTTGTTTTTTATATGGCATCTGGTTTAAACCTCAAAGCAACGTTTTAGAGAGAGATGATATTCATGGGATACTGAAATGCATAGATGCTCAGTAACTTGGCCTAAGCTCATGAGTTTTCTGCAAAAACATTTACTTAATAAGTGCTAATAGCTATTTTGTGTATTTTACTAAAATAATAATGTTTTCATAAATCATAAACAGATCTGTCTCTTGTTAAAAACAAAAACAAAAACAAAATAAAGAAAACAGTCATTTCTCCAAAGAAGACATACAGATGGCTGATAGACACATGAAAAGATGGTCAACATCTTTCATCATCGGGGAAATGGGAATTAAAACTACAATGAGATGTCACCTCACACCTGTCAGAATAGTTACAATAAAAAATGCAAGAAACATGTGTTGGTGAAGATAGGAAAAAAAAGGAACTCTTCTACACTGTTGGTGGGAATGCAAACTGGTATGGCCATTGTGGAAAACAGTATGGTGACTGCTCTAATGTTAAAAATTGAACTACCCTGTAATCCAGTAATCACACTACTGGGTATTTACCCCAAAAATACAAAACCACAAATTCAAAAAGACACATGCACCATGTTTGTTGCAACATTATTTATAATAGCCAAATTATGGATGCTGCCCAAGTGTCCACTGATAGAGGGATGGATAAAGAAGATTATTCAGTCATAAGAAAAAAATGAGATCTTGCCATTTGCACCATTATGGATGGAGCTAGAAAGTATAATGCTAAGTGAAATGAGTCAGAAAGAAAAATAACATAAGATTTTACTCATATGTGTAATTTAAGATATAAAACCAATTAGCAAAAGAAAAAAAAAGAGAAAGACGAGAGAGAGAGAGAGAGAGAGAGAGAGAACAAACTGATGGAAACCAGGGAGAGGTGTTTGGGAGGATGGATGAAAGAGGTGATTAAAGAATACACTTAAAATGATGAGCACTGAGTAACGTACAGAATTGTTGAATTATTATGTTGCACACCTGAATCTAATAGAAAACTTAATGTTAACTATACTGAAATTAAAATTTAGCAGGAAACAGGACTAGCCAGTCTTGAAAAAGACAAACCATCAATCACCTCCAGAATGGAAACCAAAGGGGAAAACTCCAGGAAACATGTATGCACTCTTCCTTATAAATGCTGCCCCAACATAACCTATAGCTTCATTATAACACATTTACATTGGGTTTACATTGTGGAGGATGGCTGCCATGACAGTTCTGACAAGAACCATATGGATACAAAAACTCTTCCTCCCTGTCAGAGGAGTTCTTTAAATGATTGGAGGCAACATCAGTTACAGACAGCCTGGCTATGACCCATAACTCAAGCAAGTATAAAAATGAAGATAACTGTGACCTCTGATGTGGTTGCCACCTCTGGGCCTGACACCTTAAGAGTGCATTTTGACTTTGACCACTATTAAATACTTATTTGCTTAAGAGCTTGGCTCTGAATTCTTTCTTGGCTTAACTCAGAACCCAGGTTGGGGAATAGGACTTGCTGCTGACAAAAGAAACAAAGTAGAATCTTGATGGCAATTGAAGCAGTAAAAGTAAATTTTCATCAGGAACTATTTGCAGTAGAAGGAAGGATACCTCAGCATAAAAAAAGGGCCCAATTCTGAATACAAAAAGGAAGAGTAGGATTTATGGCCAAGGGAGATGGAAGGGGTTAGTGCATGAAAAATTACCAAGAAACTAGGGCAACATTTGCTATAAACTGACTCCAAAGGATTTTAGCTAAGGGCAGGCCAGGGTGATCACTTATTATTTGAGAGATGGTGAGGGATGAGAGACTTGGTCAGATATTGAGGGTGATCAGACATCTAGGGTGGAGATTCTCTTAAACTGATTTAGCAAGATTTTTGCTAAAACTGGGCTTTACAAGTACAGAAACAACGGCCCAACATTAGACCTAGTGAGTAGAGGGCTCAGAAGAGGCTGACTAAAGTTAGGTCAAGAAGAAACTCTGTCACCCTGAAAATTGTTCATCCCTGGGAGGAAAATGTCTCATTATATAGTGTTCAGGATGGCTTCAGGAAATTTGTTTTATCACAATTTAATGCTCCAGTCAATGAACAGCCCCCAAAGACTGATTAATACTGGAAAAAGTGTCTACTCATTTAGCTGACATTTACTTTCAGGTCAAAAGTCCATTTGGATCTTTCTAAGTGATGTACTAACAGAAAGACCATAATCAGATCTATTTAACAGAGGGCTAGGATTAGATTCATTTGCAATTGTTTTTCATTATATTTGGAAGCAACCTACATGTAATACACTTGTATTTTCAACTCTGTGGTGAAATAAAGGGATTGAGGGAGTAAGCAGTGACTTTTTCACGAGGCAAAGGCTTCTTTTATTCTCCAGTGTAAACCTAATGAGAGAATTGCTTTCTGTGCAGTACAGTGAACTGAAGGTCATCATCAATTCTGTTTACTCCTGTTGCAAGTGACTCCACTGCTTGTAAATAATTCATGATACTATGTTAGAAATAACATTTTATGTAAAAGAAAACCATGCCTTGGTTTACTAAGTGTTTCCTTAATCTTTAGAAATATATCAAGTCAAATAGCTTCCACCTTTGTATATAGCCTTAGTTTAGTCTCATAAAAATTGCTTTCTGAATCTTCACTATGAAAAACATAGGGTGCCTTATTGTTGAAATATATAGAACATGTTGCATAAAGGTAAACTGATAGGGATTTTGGCTTATTATTTGTAAGATACCTCAAAGAGAGGCAACATAATGCATGGAGTATTTATTTGAATAATAGGGATACTCAGAGGAGTATGGAAAATAGAGGCTAACTTTCATAAAATAAAAATTTAGGCAGTAGAAAAACCCCACACTCACCAAAAATATTGGTATTTTTCTTTTTTCAGAAACCAATAAGTAAAAAGATTTTGAAAAAAGTTTTACTTTGCCTTTTTTTCCTGTTATTATATGAACTTCTAAAAGGGTTTCTAAAATTTACAGAGTAAACATTTCTCTATGCAAATAATTTTCACTTTTAATAGATACATATGACAACTGAATTCATAAATAATGATATAGAACATATAAATATTTTCATAGCTTGAAAATTATTTTAGAAAACTCTTCTAAAATATTGTACAAAACATTTTGCTTTTCAGTGTTAATTTCATTGGTTTCTTAGCCTTACTTAAAACTTCAAGATGGTTCAAAGCTATCTAGAAAAACATCTAGATATTTAAAGAAACAGTTGCATTTAACAGCACTTGTATTCATTATATCTTTTATTACATATTACATATTTTATTTTAGAGTTTAGATGTGTAATACGCATCTCATAGTTTATTGAAAGATTTGACATTTCAAATATGTGTGTACAAAGAAACCAAGCTACATTAATTTTTTAAAACATTTCTGAAGATTTTTGAGAAAGTAAACTAGGTTAGAGAATGTTGAATGATAGGGGTGCTTGGGTGGCTTGGATGGTTAAGCACCTTAGTTCAGCTCAGGTCATGATCTCACAGCTCTTGTGTTCTACCTCCACATTAGGTTCTGTGCTGACAGAGTCTGCTTCAGATTCTGTGTCTCCCTCTCTCTCTGCCCCTCCCCTGCTCATACTACTCTCTCTCTCTCCCTCTCTCTCTCTCTCTCTGTCCTTCAAAAATAAGCAAACTTTAAAAAATGTTAAATTATAAATATTTTTTTGCAAGTTAGAGGTTGTGTATTTCTCCAGAGCCATTTGATCACATTCTAATGGCGATATACCCAGAACCATTCGCTCTCCTTCTCTCCTGTTGGCTATTAAGAAGCCCCAATATAAACTACAAGATTGATAAGTCAGGGGTTTTCTGCCCTATGGTATATAATTTTCTGTCTATTCCCACCTTAGTCCTGGTCCTCATGCCGCAACAGCCAAAGGTCAACATGGACTATTCCTCCATTTAATTCTTTGATTTCATTCACCAGGATTTTGTGTGTAGATATGTATATCTATATCTAGATGTATAGGTGTATAGATATAGATATAGATATAGATATATGTTGGTCATTGCTGGTATATAGAAAAGCAACTGAATTTTGTATAATAACCTTGGATCCTGCATCCTTGCCAGAGTTGCTTATTAGTTTGAAGAAGTAAATAAATGGAGATATATTTCACAGTCATGATGGGAAGATTGTCAGGATGTTACTTCTTCCCAACTGATCTATAGACTCCAGCAATCCATTGAAAATCCCAGGGAGTTGACTGTGAATACTGATAAATTGATAACAAAGTATATATAGAAAGACAAAGGATCCAAAATAGCCAACATAACACTGAAGGAGAACAAATTTGAAGAATTGATAGTATTTAACTATTAGACTTACTGTAAAGCTGCAGTAATCATGACATTGTAGTATTTTTAAAAAAATAAACATAAATAAACTGAACAGAACAGAGAACTCAGAAGTAGACCCACAATAAATATATTCAACTAATCTTTGACAAGCAAAGGCAATACAATGGTGAAAAAATAGTTGTTTTCATCAAATGATATTGGAGCTACTAGATATCCACCTGCCAAAAAAAATTAATCTAGACAAAACTTCATATCCTCTCCAAAACTTACTCAAAATGGATCCCAGAAACAATTTTGTACAATACAAAATTCTCAATTCCTAGATGTTAAATTAGGAGAAAACTTATATGACATTGGTTACAGAGATGATTTTTAAAAATCACCAAAGCAAAATTCACAAAAGAGATTAAAATTCATTAAAATTAAAAACTTGTGATCTGTGAAAAACTATGTCAAGAGATGAGAAGTCAAGCCATAGACTAGAAGAAAGTATTTACAAAACTCATGTTATAAAAGAATGTTATCCAGAATACACAAAGAACTCTTAAAACCATAAGAGACTCTTAATAAGAACAGACTGAGGGTTGATGCGGGTGGGGAAGGGGAAAATGGATGATGGGCATGGAGAAGAGCACTTGTTGGGATGATCATAGGGTGTTATATGGAAACCAACTTGACAATAAACTATAAAATAAGCTCCAGAGTAAGAAGCAAATTGATTAAAAGATAAGGTATACCTTAATAGAAACTTCACTAAAGAAAATATACAAATGACAAATAGTATGTTAAAAGATTTTCTGCACCATATGTCATTGGGGAAAAGGAACAATGAGAACCACTACACACCTGTTAGAATGGCCAAAATCTGACCATATATCATATGTTGATAAAAATGTGGAACAGGAATTCTCATTCATTCCTGGTCGGGTTGGAAAATGTTACAGCCACTTTGGAATATAAGTTCGAAGTTTTTGACAAACTAAACATACCCTTACAATATGAGCAAGCAACTGTACTCCTTTGTATTTACCCAAAGGAATTGAAATCTTATGTCCATGCAGAAACCTGCACATGAATGTATTATCAGCTTTATTCATAACTGTGAAAACTTGGAAGCAACTAAGATATCTTTCAGTATGTGAACAGATATATAAATGGTGATACAGCAGGACAATGGAATATTATGCAGCACTAAAAAGAAATAAACTATCAAGCCATAAAAAGACATACAGGATCTTAAATGCATAATTAAGGTTAAAAAAACAATCTGAAAAGTCTACATATTGTATGATTATAATTATATAGCATTCTGGAAAAGACAAAACTGGACACAGTAAAAATCAGTGGTTACCAGGAGTCTGGGGGTTTGGGGAATGGATGATAGGCAGAGCACAGGGGAGTTTTCAGATATGGAAATACACTGCATTATACTCTAATGAAGGATATGCAATATTATAGGTATTTTCAAACTCATAGGATCTATAACACTAAGAGTAACCATAATGTAAACTATGAACTTTGGGTGATTATGATATATCAAGGTAGATTCAAGAATTGTAACCAATGTGCCACTCTCTTGGAGGATTTAGATAATGAAGGGACCTATACATGCATGGGAGAAGGAGATGTATAAAGAATCTTCATATCTTCTTCTCAATAGTGCTGTAAATGCAAAGCTGTTCTATAAAAATAGTCTTAAAAAGACAGAGAATCAATTTCTGAGACATTTTTAACGTGGATGAACCTTGAAAAGGCTAGTCACAAAAATTCCAAATATTATATGACTCATTTAGATGAAAGTACAGACAAAAAAATCCCTGTATAGAGATACTAGATTAGTGGTTATTATGTGGAGTGCATGATGGGTAAAGGTGATTAAGTATCATTTTTTCTTTTTTAGGTAATAAAAATCTAAAATTAACTATGGTGGTAATTACACCATCTGTGACTATAGTGAAAGCCGTTAATTACTTTTTTAAAAATTGGGATATAATTGACATATAACATTTAATTCTGTAAATTTAAGGTGTCAAATGTGTTGATTTGTTACACTTATATACTGCAATATGATTACCACTAGTGTTAATTAATACCTTTATTACCTTACATAATTACCATTTCTTTTTGGTGGTGATAGTATTTAAGATCAAGTCTCTTAACAGTTTTAAAATATATAATACATATTGTTGACTATAATCAAAATGCTGTGTATTCAATCCTCAGAACTTATTAATCTTCCATGTTCTAATTTGTACTCTTTAATCACCATGTCCTCAATTTCCCCACATCCTAGACCCCAGCAACCATCATTCCACTTTTTTGTTCTATGAAATTGACACTTTTAAGATTCTACAGAAAAGTGAGATTATATAACATTTGTCTCTCTGTGTCTGATTCATCTAACTAACTTAGCATAAAGCCCTCAATGTCATATTTTTCTGCAATTGGCAAAGTTTCCTTCTTTCTCATGACTAAATAATATTGATATGTATTGGGAAGTTGAGCATCTTTTCCTACACCTGTTGGCCATTTGTATGTCTTTTTTGTAAAATATCTAATTAGTTCCTCTACTTATGTGTGAACAATACAGTGACTTACATCTTGATAAAATTGTTTGAAAAAATGGAAAGGAATGTGACTTTTATAGAATTTAAGAATGTGCATATGTATCTGTGTTTCTCTGTATCTGTCTACTACCATCGACTTTTATATATTTATATTTAATTTATATCTTCTTTCTATTATCTATTTATCATCTATCTACCTACCTATCCCTTTATTATTTATTTAAAATTTTAACTTTAAATAATTTGCCAGACATTTTTTTCCTTATGGAACATTATACTTAATTTATTAAATACTAAAGTTGGTGGCAATACCTAATACTATATAAAAAAATCATTAATATCTATTAATAAGTAAATAATTATTATTGGCAATACTTAATGAGTCAAATAATCGGCATCGAAGGAAAAATGGGCTACAACAAATGAAATACCTTTAAAAAATTATTGTATTTCTGTGTGTTTCTCAATCATTAAATACATTTTTACATGTGAGCTTCTAATTTAATCACCGTATATTGTCATAATTAATCCTTTCTTATGAGTTTTGTTGGCTTGATTAAACACTACAGAAAAATTAGAGTTTTGTGCACTCTTTTTTTTAAACTTTTTATTTAAAAAATTTTTTTTTAATGTTTTATTTATTTCTAGGAGAGAGAGAGACAGCGTGAGCAGGAGAGGGTCAGAGAGAGAGGGAATCACAGACTCTGAAACAGGCTCCAGGCTCTGAGCTGGCAGTCAGCACAGAGCCCGACGCGGGGCTCGAACCCACGAACCGCGAGATCATGACCTAAGCGAAAGTCGGACGCTTAACCGACTAAGCCACCCAGGCGCCCCGAGTTTTGTGCACTCTTAAAGATTGTGGCGTCTGTATGCAAGCATAAATTTTGCAAAAAATTTGAATGTAACCCCAGCGTAGGAATAAATAGAACGCCACAATTGAAACTCTATTTCTTGGGTATCATTTTGCTTAAAAAAATAATAATCTTGTTACCGATGGGAATTAGCAAATAAAAAATTAATAACTATGATGTGTGAAACAACGACCTTTAAGTAATAGTAGATATATAGTATATAGAGAAATAGTATATACATATTACTGTCTCTATTCATATTACATAAAGAGATACAGCAAAAGCCTGGATAAAAGCCTGTCACTGTTAGTACTTAATGATATGACCTTAGGAAATTGACTTATTTTATTTTTGTATATGAAATGAGAATAAGTTTATAGTATGATTATTCAACCAGATTTTGTACATAATCACTTTGTAAACTGTCTTCCAAAAGATAATTAATGAATATTATTACAAGCATATAAATACATGTGACATTTACAAGGAAAATTATTTATATACCATGCACTACATATTTATATATGTATTAACGATGATGATGATGATACTTGTCTATCATTTCCTATCATATTATTTATATACTACCCACTATAAATTATGCATTGCTTCTATTTTTCATAATGTATATGTACTGGTATTTTATCATTTTAATTATTATTAGTGAATCCTTTTCAGATTTGAAGAGTTGTATGTTTACTTTTTATCACAGTAATTGACAGATTTTTTCCATTGTTATCAATACTTTTTGACATGTTCATGTCAGGTGTTGTATAATTGAACAAACTATACAAAACATGGAAACAATATATATTTGCCTTTAAACAAAATAACAATCTATTTTTAAAAGTAACCATGAGTAAAATATGACTTTTATAGAAATTCTATTGTCTGTCCTCTTTACACTATTAGTTTCCTCTTGAAGAAAGTAAGCAGGCTAGAACTTCCTTGTCTATTTGGAATATATATATTAAATATTAATCATTTAATATGTTTCAGGTGGAATTATATTTTCATATATTATTTATCTTGTATTTTGTTTCTTCAATTGCTGAATTTCTGAATAGTCCTTTTTTTCATGTGAGTGGAATAAAATATTAAATCATAAATGTAGTTTTTTCTATAATATGTATCTAGGAGAATTTATAATCTCTATTTTTATTATTGACATCCTAAGTCTTTGTGCTTTCAAGATGTTTTCTTTTGATTGTATCAACCTATATTTTATTTGATACTTATGATCAATTATATTTTTAAGCACTACCCATTTTATTCAACTATGCATTATTTTAACATAATACTGATGAAAATTTGAGAATTTATATTTCTCTTTTAATACTTATTTTACTTCAGCATATAAACAACTTTTTAATATGATTTTTTTTTGAGAGAGAGAGAGAGAGTGTGTGAGAATGGAAAGGGACAGAGAAAGAAGGAGAGGCAGAATCTGAAGCAAGCTCGTTTCTGAGCTGTCAGCACAGAGCCTGATTCAGGGTTTGAACTTGAACCATGAGATCATGACCTGAGCCAAAGAGAGACGCTAACTAACTCAGCCACCCAGGCACCCTTAACAACAACTTTTTAAAAATATATATTTTAATTTTTTTCTAACTATTCTGATAATTTGGACAGAATAAAGTTATATTTTCAAGATAGCATAATAAAATTAAAATCTATGCAATTGAATTGCCTACAAAAAGATCCTGAAAGCCCAGTCAGCTATTTATAATTTGGTTGACTGTTTGTTCTCTATATAATTTCTTGAAAAAAAAAATAATTTTCAGTTACCCATAAAACCCAAGGAAAAATAAAATCCTACATGATTTTAAACAGTAGTTCCTATATAAAGTTATGATGTATACATTTAATCATTTAATTATCCTTGTTGATCTAAAAGGTAGGTATATTCGGGGTACCTGTATAGCTCATTCAGTTAAGCTTCTGACTTCAGCTCAGGTCATGATCTCAAGATTCGTGAGTTCAAACCCTGCATCAAGTTGTGTGCTGAAAGCTCAGAGCCTGGAGCCTGCTTCAGATTCTGTGTCTCCCTCTCTGTCTGCCCTTCCCCCATTTACTGTCTCTCTCTCTCTCTCTCAAAAATAAGTAAATTTAAGGTAGGTATATTCAAATCATTGCAAGCAACAGACAAGCAACTTTTATATGTAAAGTTTACATACCTTAATTTATTTAATACGCATTTAATGAAATTTGCATTCTTGTTTTATATTAAAATTATTTTGATGAACAAACAATTGGCACAGAAATTTGTTTATAGTTTTTGTTCAACTAATACATTAAACAATATCAGTACCTTGCTATCAGCATTGGTACTGTTGATTTCAAATGCAAGTAAGCCAATATCTTCAGGATCTTCTAAGCAGAATATTTAGTACTTATTGAAGGATAACCTCTTGGTAATGAGGAGAAATATTTTCTTGTACTCAGAAGCATAGGCCTTTATTAATGATAGGGCTGTACCCCAAAAAATCAATGAGATATAGGAGAAAAGATGAAAAGTGTATGAAAAGCTTCAATGTTTTTTTACCCCTCCTTTAATTTTAGTGCTTTAATGCTGATCCTCAAAGAAATCATCATATCTCATTAAAGAGTATTAGTGAAGGTATATTGAAAAATAGTGTAATTGGGAAAACATTTGAGTGAAACTTTGACATTTAAAAACATTCTAATTTGGTATATGGTGTCGAGAAACCTTGGATCTAGTCATGTTTTGCCCCTAATTATCTGTGAGAAAAAGAGTTTCACTTGTGAGGGTTTTTTTTCTTTTTCTTTTTTTTCCTCTGACATATTCTTCTATTCCACTTCTTAATTGCAGGCTTCAGCACACTAGGACAAATATGCATAACAAAGCTGGTATCTGTCATAGGAACTACGGAATGGAGATTCTTAGCTGGTAGAATTGTGGGATATGGGAATAGAATCAAAGGAAAGAAGGTTTTCCTAAACATGGAAATGCACTGATGTTTTATTCAGACAAAATTGCTTTCTAGCTTCCTTAAGAACACCTTGTTTATAGTTCCTTACACGATCTAATGGTGTAAATTCATGAAGATCACATTATTCTGTCCAACAATTAAATCAACTACCTTCTCTTTTTTCAAATGACAAAGTAAAGAATTTCTGTTAAAGAGATGATAAAGAAACAGACATATTTATAATCTGAAATTTTTGCTTTATTTCATAATTGGTCAGGAAAAGAGTCAAATCAAAAGTGTTAAAAATATTAGTAACTTCTTAAATAAGAAACATTGCCTTGCCTAATCAACTGTGGGTAAGAAATAGTAGGAAATCCCCACATTAATGAATTATAATGACTGTTATACTCTATGAGTGCATGGATAAGGAAAACACCACATAATTTAGTCGAGGGAGCTTTGATAAATATTTAATAATGTGAAATCTTACATGTGCTTATCTAAGTTACAAAATATCTGAATACTCTATATGTGAATTGGAGGTTTCACTTAACTAATATTTATGAGAATAAATGACAATAGTGTCCTCATATTAGGGCTCAAAATCTGATATGTCTTCTAATTTTTATTTATTCTTTACTGTTATAAGTCTTCTTTGTGAAACTGCTGTACTTTGAGATCTGCCAAATTTTTTTAATGTTTTCATTTATTTATTTTTGAGAGACAGAGATAGAGAGAGACATGCAAGTGGGAAAGGGATAGAGAGAGAGAAAAAGAGAGAGAGAGAGAGAGAGAGAATTCCAAGTTCTCTCTCAGCATGGAGCCTGATACAGGGTTTGATCCTATGCACCTGGGATCATGACCTGGGCTGAAATCAAGATTTGGACACTTATCCAACTGAGCTACCTGGGTGCCTTCAGATCTGCCAACTTTTAAAAACCTGATTATTTCAGATAAATGACAGGATAATTTTTTTTAATTTTGAATATAGCTGAAAATATCTAATTTTATATAATGTTAAATCACTGATCATATTGTATTGCAAATATTAAAACTTTGTAGCAAATATATATAAACTAAAGAACTTATAGAGTAGATAAATCATGCCACACAGAATTCTGAAGAGATAATAAGTTGCATGTTATGCTTGTTTTATTGAGTAACTTGTTTTGTAAATGATTTAGCTATAAATGCTTCATTCGGGATGAAACAATGGGTTTGTATTTTACTGACCAAAATGTAGTTGAATATTGTGGCAAACACTGTAAGACTTTTGTTTTTGTAAATTAAGAAAGAAAACTTTATTCAAAGTTACTATATTTACTAATTTGAATAAAAGCTAAATTAATTTGTAGTCAAAACTCTGTATTAATATAATTGAAATAAGTCCTAGGTAAATTTAATTAATACATATTTAAATGTAATTATAATATATATTATAATATAATTTATTTTTATTTGTAATTTATCATTTAAATTTGATCCTATAGAGGATTTCAGGTGAGCCAGTATCAGTTCTATTTGACAAATCATATATATGATTTTTGCTTGCTAATTTCTATTCTGTGTTACATAAACAAAATTATAATGTATTGAATGAACATCTAGATACAACCTCATCATTATCATTGGTTGGTGGTTGCCTGAAATTTCTTTTAGTCTACCCTTCTTTTTTTTGCTGTTTCTCTTTCTTTCTCTACCCCCTCCGCCACTTTTTTTCAATAGCCTTGTATTTATTTGCTGGAAAAACCTGAATATTTCCAGAGATATGATTTTGCATATTGATTCTTGTGGTATAGTTGTGGTTGTAAATTAAAAGTCAAATAAAAACCTTCAAGGAAATTCTGATTATATTTCTTTTTGTGGGGGAATGGGATAAGAAAACACTAACAAGGAAAATCAGAAGTAAAAGCTAGAAGGAGAAGTAGAATCCACGCTTCTAACTGGAGTTCATGAATAAAATGATAGGAGGAAACAATGACTAATACTTAACAAGTTAATTATTGAATGTCCAGAATTAACCAATGAAATACACTTTTGAACAAAGTAAATATACTAAATCCTAAACAAATGATGCATAGATGACAAACAGGTAGGGAGGAAGTATCGCAGTGGGAGAGTCTGTGCCATGTGAATGGAGGCCTTGGTTCTTGGGTCCCCCATGAAGGATTTATGTGGGCATCCACACTTAAAGACACAGCCAGAAGGAAAGTAGAAAGCACGGAGCATTTTACTAAGACAGTAACGCTCAAAATGGGGAAGTGGGCACGCCCAGAGTTGGCAACAACACCGGGGTTAGGGATGTCATTTCCTTTTCTGTTTGCATAGGTTATAGATCATAGGTAGGGTGGGCTCCATCTGACTGAGGTTGTTTCCAGTCATCTAAGGGATTCCTCATACCGGTTGGAAGAGGGAGTTTTTGGCCCTACAAATTTGTTTCCAGAACCGTCATGGCCTTCTTCCCCCACAGTGGGAAAAGGAGGGACAAAAGCACAATATAAATACAGTATAATGAAGGTATAGTTTACCTTGGGGCAGAACACAGGTTCTCTACCTGTGACTCTTGGTCTGTCAGCCCCAGGGTGTTGAAAGTGATAAGACCAGCTTGTTAAAAGCTACAGTGAGGATGTTGTGCCCTCAGGCTTCTAATGTGTCACTTATTTATCACCAATTTTGTCTATGTAGCCCATGTCTAACTAACTAGTACACTAGTAGCTCATGTCTAACTGTCTAATCTATGAGAAGGAAGTGAGAGAGGCTGGGAGAGAGTAGGGAGGGATGGATGGGGTGAGGAAAAAGAGAGAAAATAAAGAGCAAGATGGAGTCACTCATGTCAAACAGCAATGCTAGCAGCCAAGGGCAATGTGGCTAAGACCAGATATCACAGAAACTGATAGGCTGATGACACACTTTGAATTGGTAACCAGAAGAAACAGAGGAGGTCTGCAAAGGTCCAAGATGGATACTTTAAACGTCTTTAAATATTTTTTAAAAGGGAAGATTTTTGCAGCAAATTGGAAGACTTTCTGGATGCTGATCTAACTGCATTAAAAAGCCAACTGCTGCTGAAGGTTTGATCCAATTGATTTTTTTAAATTTAAATGTTTGTTTATTTTTCAAAGAGAGATACAGAGAGAGAGAGAGAGTACAAGTGGAGGAGGGGCAGAGAAAGAAAGGGAGACACAGAATCCGAAGCAGGCTCCAGGCTCTGAGATATCCCCACAGATCCTGACATGGGGCTTGAACACATGAACCATGAGATCATGACTTGAGCTGAAATCGGATGCTTAACTGACTGAGCCACCCAGATGCCACTGTCCAATTGATCTTTGAATGTAATAGAGATTCTCCACTGCCTGAATATAATAAGCAGCAAGTATTGAGAGTGACCTGGACTGGATAAAGGTCTTACCACAACTGCACACTCACAGACTGCCTTTGGATATGGTTTGTTAACTTTCTACACCCTCTTCTATCTTGTTTCTTGGGTAACTTGTCTTGGACTTTGCTTTCTGTGATGTGTAAAAATCTAAGTTAAACATATAATGAAAGGTCATTGAATTTGGAGCCTGAATCTTCTTTATAATCATATTAATTATTTTATGATTGAATAAAGCTGACATTGTGGAAAGACACAACTCATGTGTGCCTTCATTGCACACTCAGAAAGAGAGAGAAGGGGAAAGAGAAGGATAGAAAGATGGAAGGAAGGAAAGAGGAGGGAAGAAAGACAAGAAGAGGAAAGAGAAGAAAAGAGAAAAAAAAGAAAAGAAAAAAGAAAGGAAAAGAAAAAAAATCGATATCAAGATTGTATGTGATTTGTATGAGTTCTAGGTCTGTCTTTAAATTTTTTAATGTTTATTTATATTTAAGGGAGAGACAGAATGAATGGGGAAGCAGAGACAGAGAGGGAGACAGAATTTGAAGCAGACTCCACACTGTCAGCACAAACCTAATGTGGGGCTCGATTCCATGAACTGTGAGATCATGAGCAGAGCTGAAGCCAGATCTTCAACCAACTGAACAACTCAGGTGCCCTTAGATCTGCCTTAATAAAATACCACAAAATGGGTAGTTTAAACAACAGAAATAGGATTGTAATGAAATCACTGTGGTGGGTTACATCCTTAGTTGTTGTGGGTAAGAACTAACCACTTATTACAAGTTCAGTTCTTGGGAAGCAGATGTTGAACAAAGTGCGTAGTGAAGATATTTATTAAATCTGTTCCAGGAATAGGGTGTAGGGATGATTGTAGGAAGAAGTCAAATTGAGGTGAGCCGGAAAAATCCTCAGGGTACCAAATGGCTCTGAAGACTAAGTTATGTTGTATGAAAGAAATGGACACACATTTATATCATCCTTGCCTCATTCAGTCACTGGTTACGAGCAGTTCTGGGAAGAAAGTAACTTCAGACAAGGTCACTCTTTGAGCCATCACCTGAGGAAGCTGACAGCTGGAGGGTGCCTGCTGACTCTATGATCCACATTTACAGGGGCACCCAAGACCTTCCATAAAGGGGATATGGGAGCCCTGTTCCTTATCTACTACACTGCTATATCAGAGCTGCAATTTGGAGATCAAGCATCCACTGTTATCACTGTTATCTTGGACTACTTAACTGTCTATGCTTTATTTTTAAACATTAATTTTATTTTTTAATGTTTGTTTGTTTGTTTGTTTAGAGAGAGAATGAGAGAGAGAAAGCACAAGCAGCATAGAGTCAGAGACAGGGAGAGAGAGAATCCCAAGCAAGGCTCTGTGCTGTTAGCAAAGAGCCCAACTTGGCGCTCAATCCCAGGAACCATGACATCATGACCTGAACCGAATGAAGAGTGTGAAGCTTAACCAACAGAGCCACCCATGTGCCTCAAACTGCCTATATTTTAGAGACTTTTCTGCTTGGCAAATTAATTGAGAAACAACACAGGACAAAATAAAATTGTTAAACGAGTAATAGCTATTTCAAAAATTAAACTGTTATAAAAGATTCTTAAAAATTGAGAAGAAGAAGATCAATGATTTGGTAAAAGAAAAAAAACAAAGAAAGTAAATAGTTTGCCAAAAAGATGCAGAAACGTTTAAAACGTTGAAATCTGGCCAAATAGATCATAACAAAAGAAACACATTAAAAACATCAGTGAGATGGCAGACTTGGCAGTCAGTTTTGTCAAGTACAAAATATTTGTAATATTCACCTGGTTTAAATGTGACCAGGGTTTTAAAAAAATGTTCTCTTATATATTACTTTAGTAAAATATCCTTCCAGGACATTTGATAATATCTTTCAAAATGAAAAATGCACTTTATGTTTTTCCTAGCATTTCCACTTTTAGGCATTTATGCTAGTAATACACTTGTTTCAGGCAGAAAATGATATAGACAAGCAACACTTGGAAGCAATCGTCTATCCATAAGAACTTAGTTTTTTTTATGGCACTTTCAGTTAATATGGTATAGTATTAAAAGAATGATGAGTATATGTACAAAAGGAAATTCTCTCAAAGGTTTGCTAGCATTTGAAAAGCAGGGGAAACCATTAAAAGAGCAAAGCACATTAGTATGTATCCATAAGCTAAGAGTTGTTAAATATATGTATATTCTTATAGATATACAGGCAGTTATTATTTAGAAACAAGACACATTATGTGAAAACTTGAATTGCCTTTACTGTTAGTACTTAAATTAATTTCTTAAGATGAGTCCCTTTTCCACTAATTTTATAAAACATCATTTACATACGATAAGAATTCTCTTTTTAAAATTGTGTGATTCCATACATATATAGTTGATATGTTTGATATAAATGTGTCTCAGATATCTAAGAGTAATAAAATCATTTGTAAAGTCTTCATCAATTCAGTTAATGATTGTTGATAAAACTAGTTTTTTTTATATAAATATAAATTTTAAGTTTTATAAAAACAACTTACAAATAATCTATAGGCTAGTTATTAGTATCTTAAAGAAAACTCAGTCAGCTCAGTTGGTTAAGCAATAGACTTTTCATTTTGGCTCAGGTCATGACCTCAAGGTTTGCAGGATCAAGTCCCATGTCGATTCTGCACTCACAGCATGGAGCCTGCTTGGGACTCTCTCTCTTCGCTCTCCACTCCTCCACCCCCCATTCTCTCTCTTTATCTCTTTCTCAAAATAAATAAAAATTAAAAAAATAAAAGAGTACTACACATGTAGTGTATATTACTATATGTGTACATATACACATATATGTACACAAATATATATGCTTTTTATATAGGATATATATACTTTAAAAATATATACTTAAAAAATATGCATATATCAAAAATATATAACATGCATATACATCTAAAATAAAACTATAAAACAATTTTAAAAACTTCTTTTTTGACAACTTCCACTTTTTGACTCAATCAATATATTTCTTTTCTTTGACAATAAGTTTCTTTATGATTGAATTTATAGTACCTTTGTATTAAGCAAATGCCTTGTATGATATATGTGTTCCACAGATACATAAAGTTGAAGTAGATTAATTCTCAAATTTCTATGGAATATCTATTCCATAAGAAAACATGGAGTAGTTCTCAAGCTTAATTTACTTTCTAGGGATATTCTGGTGTGAGATTAAAATCTATTTTCCTATTTGCTGATTTCATTTAAAACATCATGAGAATTGAAAATGCTGAGTCTTGCAGTAAATATAAAACTTAATGTTAATAGTATATTACTTCAATTTAAAACTCTGTAATAATATAATTACTGCGAATAGTTTTTAAAGTTACTTTTTTTCACCTGAATATCAGTCACTCCTAAGAATGACATCGTTTCCTATTAAGAAAGTCCACTGCTTATTTTATTAAATTTTATCTTTATCTAAAATGTAAATGGACAAAGTCAAATCATGTTATATCTTTTTAAAATTTTGAAAGAAACCCCTTCAGCAGTCTAGGAAGCCCATGATATAATTATGTATTCCTTATTTGAGCCACATAAGACCATGATATTAGAATTCTCTGAACTATTTTACACATGGTATTAGAACTGGCAAACAAAAAACTAAGAGAAAAAATAAGTACAGATATCACAGAAGACACAGCCATTAAATATAAATGAGATAACAGTCACAAAATATTTTGCTGTCAGTAAATATTATTTACAATCTAATTTCTCATCTATTTAACATCCAATATATGCTTTTATTGTTTTGGTGGTGCCCTATTTAAAAGATAAGACAATAATATAAGGCACTCAAAATTCACGTATTTTAAAGGCTATTATTCTATGGAAGATAACTGAATTCTTGAGTATTGCAAGAAAATTTAGAGTATTTTTTTTCCCCTGGATTACTAAAAAGTGTTGTTGTATTACAGCTGCAAGGCAATACTCTATGCAATGTTTGTATACAGGGATGAGTTAAAATCTTGTCACAAGTAATTGCATATTGGCAAAAAACAAACCAAAAATGGTTTTATAGAAATTATTTAACATGAATGATAACTTTTTTCTCTACTTGAAGGCTGTGCTTTAGTAATATCACTAGAATGGTTGTTAACTGCTACAAAAGAGAATGAGAAAATATGGGAAAGATTTATTGAAATGGTCACAGGTAATGAGATCAGTACATGTTTAATTTAGACAATGCTTTCATAGACTTTTTACTTGGGCAGTCCCTGTCCGGGGTAGCTGGTTCTCCTACAGATTAATTACATTTTCTAGTATGCAAGCCAAGAACATTATTACACCAATTTCAATAGCCCATTTTATATTTTTACTTCTGTCACTAGACCACAAGTTCTGGGATAGCAAGCATCATTTCAATTTTGTCAACTATTATATCCTTAATACTTGCATAATTTCTGGTTCATGGTAGATAATCACTAAACATATTTATAAGTATATTGAACTATTCTAACTTCATTTATTGTTTGTTTAATAACTTGAGACTATACAATCAAATGGCTATATGCTTTTTTTATGATAGTTAACACAATATTTTGAAAGGAAGAACATTTTTTAATTAAGAAGGTAAAGATATCATAATATATGCTATAGTTTGTTAGCTATTGACTTTAGGTAAGACACCCTTTTTCAATTTCCTTTTTCTTCATCTGTAAAATAAGATGACTGATATTTCATATGTTCCTTTATAATACCAAATAAATCTACACTTTTTAAATTAAAATGACTCATTTTTCTTATACTTAATCTTGTAGTATTTTTATGTTTGGTTTACTTAAGTATAAAATCATTATTTGTTCTGCCTCAGTTCACTTTTATTAAATATCATAAAATATTTTTGAAATAGATTGTTTATTTAAGATATTACTATATCAAAATAACCCCGTATCTTGGTTATGCTTTCCTACACAAATGTTTACTTTTTTGTCACAGTATTTTGAGCTCCTCAGTGAAAACTGTTGTCTTAAAATTTGTATTCTTACTTAAAATTAGCATTTCGTTTTATTTTTTTCTTTAGTACCTTTATTATTTCAATATCAGGATTTGGGTGTGGGTAGCACTCTTACAACCATCTTCACTACACGTGTTTTTAAATACATCTATGCATGAAGAAAGAATGTCTATGACATCCATTCACTGAAATATCACTCTTCACAAATTAGTCAGTATTTACTGACTTTATTTATTTACTTTTATTTTTTTTATTTTTTATTTACTCTTTATTTACTTTTATTTTTTTGAATTCTGTTTTTTTAAGTAAACAGGGTGGAAAAATGTCCTTAATGCTAAGTCTCTAGATTAAAGCCTGAGAACTATAAATTATAAATAGGTTTTAGAGAGGCAATGAATCATTTGAAATTGTAGCCACAAGGAGCACCTGGTGTTTCAGTCAGTTAAGTATCTGACTTCAACTCAGGCCATGACCTCGCAGTCCGTGAGTTTGAGCCCTGCATCAGGTTCTGTGCTGATAGCTCAGAGCCTGTACCCTGCTTAGGATTCTGTGTATTCCTCTCTGCTCCTCCCCCACTCATGCTTCCTCTTTCTCTCTCTCTCCCTCTTTTTCTTTCAAAAATAAATACACATTTAAAAAAATAATAAAAAATATTCTAGCCACAATTTTGAGTGAATGTGTCCTGTATACTCAAATATTTATCCTGGCAGTAGCTGCCATCAAATTATCAAAGGATTAGAACACTTACAAAATTAAGAACTAATGTAACATGCAGATAAGCAAAATAATCTGCTACTTCAAGGGACTCTTGGCATCTTTTGTAATATAACCATAAAATCAAAGTAAATGGGATGGGTAAGCATAGATCTCTCCTCAGATGAGGAACAGCTCTCTTATGGTCATGACACAAATGCTGAGAGGCCATTTAATGTAGTCGTTACTGCTTTGTTTTGCACTGTTGTTTTTGTAGATGTGCGAACTTGTATTTCAAGTTTTTCACTTATTTTGTTTACTTTTTACCTCATATTTATGGCAAATATAGATATATGGCAACATTTGGTTACATTTACTATCTGAGAAAGTCACTTTATAAGTGATTCACATTTTCAAGTGTATGTTTTGAGTTCTATTGTTATTCTAAAGTCAAAAGCATTTATGAAAAAAAAAACAGTTATATTCTGAAAGGAGCTATGTTGAAAACTTGAGTTTAATTATGCTAAGCATGACTAAATGGAAAAGGCTATCCCTCTATTTTAGAGGGCTTAAGATTTTATGAGCATATACACTAAAAAATATTGATACCAGAATTTGATCTCAATTCTGAACGACTGTCTTGAATATCATTATTTTGTGTGACCTTACAGAAAAAGAGTCAAATACATTTGGAAAACACATGGCTGCTCTGTGCAGTCATGTATGTTGTACACTCACATCTGTAGGTTTTGTTCTTGATAACAAAGTTATTATGATATTGACTATATTCCCTCTATTATTTTTCATCCTTGTGACTTATTTTTTGTTATTACTGGAAGTTTGCACCTTTTAATCCCCTTTAACTTTTACCTATTCCCTCACTTACCTCCATTTTGGCAGCCATCAATTTTTTCTTTATATATCAAACTGTTCCTGTTTCGTTGCTATTGTTAATATTAATTTTTTAGAGTCCACTTGTAAGTAAAATCATATGGTATTTGTCTTTCTTTGCCTGAATTCTTTCACTTAGCATGATAGTATACATGTCTATCCATTTTGTCATAAATGGCAAGATCATTTTTATAGCTAAATGATATTCCATTGAATAGATATACCAAAACTTCTTTAAGCAACACTTTGGTTGCTTGCAAATCTTGGCTATTTGTAAATAATGCTGCAACTGACATTGGAGTGCACATATCTTTTTCAAAATTTTTTTCATTTTTTTATGTAAATACCAAGTAGTAGAATTACTGAATCATAATGTATTTTTATTTTTAATTATTTGAGGAATCTTCACACTGTTTTCCACAGTGGCTGCAGCAATTTATATTCCCACCACCAGTGCATGAGGGTTTTTTTCCTCCACATTTAAACATTTGTTATTACTTTTATTTTTGACTCTGGCCATTCTGACATGTGTGAAGTGATATTATTATTTTGATTTGCATTTCCCTGATGATGAGTAATAATGAGTATCTTCACATGTGTCTATTGGCCATCTGGTATATCTTCTTTGGAAAAGTGTCTATGCAAGTCCTCTGCCCATTTTTTGAAATAGGATATTATTTTATTTTCAGTTCTATAATTTCTTTATACATTTTAGACATTAAATCCTTACAAATGTATCATTTGCACATGTATTCTTCCATTCACTAGGTTGTTTTTTTGTTTTGTTGATGTTTTCCTTTGCTGTGCAAAAACTTTGTAGTCTGGGGTAGTCCCAGGTGTTTAATTTGTATCTCTTGCCTGAGGAGACATATCTAGGAAAATGTTGCTAAGGCCCATGTCAAAGAGATTACTGCCTATGTTTACTTCTTAGAGTTTTATGGTTTCAGGCCTCGCATTTAGGTCTTTAATCCATTTTGAGTTTATTTTTGCATAAGAAAGTGGTCCAGTTTCATTCTTTTGTATAGAGCTGTCCAGTTTTCCCAGAATCATTTATTGAAGGGACTGGCCTTTCCCTATTGTATATTCTTGCTTCCGCTGTTGTAGATTAATTGGCTATATAAGTGCAGGTTTATTTCTGTGCTCTCTATTCTGTGCCATTGATCTGTCTATTTTTATGCCAGTCTTGTGCTATTTAGATTGCCACAGCTTTGTGTTATAGTTTGAAATCTGTACCAAACATCCAGCTTTGTTCTCCTTTCTGAAGATTGTTTTGACTATTCAGGGCCTTTTGTGGTCACAAACTTATTTTATGCAAATTGCAATCTCTGGGGTTGCAAAGTATGGTGTGCTGGAGACCGAAACTGTACAGGTCATCCCTGATTGCAAGGCCCAGGGAAAAATCTGTGGGGAAAAACTTCAAGGCAGTCAGAAGAACCCCCTGAAGAATTCTTCTTCTCTACTTAGTCTGTACCTTTTACTCTCACTTCTGCTGTGAGTCTATTCTAGGGTTAATATGAAACCAGATTCACCCAAAGTTCCCCCCACCTCCAAAATGGAATGTACCTAAATATCATGTCCGGCCCCTCAATCAGATGTTGTCTAATGAATATTGTAGCAATTAGCAAAATTGGAGATAGTCCAGTATGGATGGAGTCTATGAGAGACCTAGAATTCATTTTCCTTGTATGGGTCTAATTGCCAGGAAGAATACATATTATGCCATAAGCAGAGACAAAAACAGGACTTACTAGTTGTGGAGGACTTTCTAAGAAAAGTGTTAGAGAAATTTTTGCCTGCTGACCTCAAGCCTGTGAGGCACCTTATGGATTGTTCTGGCCAAAGAATGAGACCAGTAAATGCAGAGACCAAATTCTAGTTGATCCATGTAAAACATTTCCATACATCATCTATGAAATATGTTGACATTGTTCTTTCTTAGTAAGGGGTTGTGAGAGTCTGTTACCTACAACCGCGGGTACAAGTATTACCTGGTTTTGCATGCCCACTGAATTTAAACAATTAAAGGGCACTGAGATCTCATGTATTCTGGCAATATGCTTCACTTATCCTTAGATACCCTGTCATACATAGTAAAGAATACGTAAAACTTTGTTATGACTACCTGGTTAAATTTTATTGGTTGAAGTGGAAATCATGTACCATGAAATCACTGTTGCCAAGAAAACTTAGAAATGTTAAGTCCTATGACTGCATTCAAAAAATGTAAATTGTTTAAGCATGATTGTTTGGACTTGCTATATAAAAACCCTAAGCTGAAAAATAAATTTGAACAGTCCACCTGAATAGCCTGGCTCTGTGTCTTCTTCGCTGACGCCAACCCTCACTCTTCGGGTCAACCCTGGCTTGCAGAGTCTGGACCCTTGCAATGGTGAAACTGGTTAAATGCTATAAATGGCTCCCATTAGCTTATAGGAGGCTTTAAGAAGGCCTATAGTAACTAATTTAATTCTGTGTATTTGATCACATAGCTTTTTTTCCCTTATATTTTATATCTGTGTTGACAAGGTTAGCTCTTTGTAGAATATCAGGAATACTAATATTATAAGTATATTAGATATTTGCTCATGAGGTACAGACCAGTCTGCACCTTAGAAGGTTATATTCATTTTGTGGTGCCTGGGAGGCTCAGTTAAGCATCTAACTTTTGCTGTTAGGTCAGGTCATGATCTCACAGTTTTGAGATTAAGCCCCATGTCAGGCTCTACACTGTCAGTGTGGAACCTGCTTGGGATTCTCTCCTTCTCTCTGTCCTTCTCCATCTTGTGCACACATGTTGGGTATGCATGAACTCTCTCTCTCTCTCAAAATAAATAACTAAACATTAAAAAATAAGAAGTTTATATTCATTTTAATCTACTGGGCAGACACTTCACCAGAATCATTACTCTGCTTTTTTCATTAAGTAGTGGTGTGTAACATTTATAGAGCACTTATGGTATACTAATCACTATCCTAGTATCTCATTTAATTAGCATAACAAATTAAATGATACATGCTATTGTTACTCAAATTTTATTTATGAGAAAAGCAACACAAGGGACAATTAGGTGATTTGCCAAAATTAGAGCTTGACCACCGCAGAATTAAAATATAAATCTAAATTATTTTACTATTCCATGCTGGACTTAACCCATTTGCCCTGTCTCCAAACCTTTGTTTCTTATGGTGGCAATACTGTATTTCTTTTTCAAGAGGTCATGGGTGACTAGAAAGGACAAAAGGCATGTCCTGAAATCCCATTTGTTCTGCATAAGAAGTCTCCCAATTTTTAAAGGCTTTTAAGAGATTTTTCTGTCTATTATTCCCAGTTAAATGGTTTTTTGGGCTTTTACTTTTTGCACTGTGTATCATTAGTTTCATTACTTTAAAATATTTGACTAAGTTTCAAATTTTAGGATAGTTTTAGATAAACAGAGGATGACAAAGATAGTTGAGCAAGTTCCTGTATCCTCCATATTCAATTCTCCCTATTGTTAACATTTTATATTAATACAGTGTCAGTGTCTTAACTATTTCATACTTTATTCAGATTTCACCAGTTTTACGTAATTTCCTTTCCCTGTTTCAGGATCCCGTCAAGAATACTGCATTAGATTTAGTAATCATGTCTCCTTAGGTTCTTCTTGGCTATGGCAGTTTTTCAATTTTTTTTTAGTTTTCATGACTGCCAATTTTGAGGAGTACTGGTCAGGTATATTTTAGAATATCTCTCAATTCTATTTTTTCTTATGTTTTGCTTGGGGCTATGGGATTGGGAAAAGATGACCACAGAGATAAAGTGTGATAGAGTCCTTCATTATAAGATATTTGTTCATTCCTATTTGCATTCTTTGGTTATGGTAAATAAATACAAGGTACAAATATATGCAGAATTTTACTCACATTCAGATATATTATGAGTATCATTAAGAAAGTTAGTAGTTTCTTGTAGCATGTGCATAATTTAGTTTTTAAAAGAGGAAATAAAAAAATCATCATATATATTATTCAAACCCTAATAACATCACTGACCAATTTCTCCCCACTCTAATATTATTTCAGTATTTGTTTAATCAAAATATTTGGTTTGTCACCAATTTTCTAGCACAATTGTCTAAGTCTTTCATTTTTACAAGTGTTCTAGTGGTTGTAGCTGGAGATGAACTGATCAATGAGCTCGTAATGGGAGTAATGAGGATAATATTTTCGAGGGACAACATGTTCAAGCTCAGAGTACTGTAGCCCAGGTGGAGAAATTTGATTTTATGTGGCAGAATCTTTGTAAATTAGTTCAAAACTCAATATATATTGGGAAACAGAGTGAAGAAAAAACTATTATGGGGAATAGAGCTAGAAAACTCCTCAATGCAAAATTTTCAATGGAAAATTAAATAAGAATTCAGTAAAACTATATTGGGCTAGTCAACTTCTAACTCATATCAAAAAATCTTAGTTAGATGATTTTTCAATTCAGCCAGGTTATATCATCTTTTGACTATGTAGTACTAAGTCCTCAAAGATCTTTACTTTCTTTTCTAGATTGACATTTATTTCTTATGTATCATGTTCAATAATTGTTCACTTCTTTAAGAAAAAGCTATTTAAGTATTAATTGCTTCTGTAATATATTTCTTCTTAGATTTAATGCTTATAATATCTTTGTTTTAAAAGCATTTTTTCTCATAATTTAAGGATGATTTACCAAAATACACATATACATAAAAAGACTGAGATTCTTTTAGTTTTAAATTATTACTTAAGTGGAAGACAAACAATAAAGAAGATTATACAAATAAAGATAACTTCAAATGGCTAAATTAATAATTTTCATCTTATGAAGTAAAGATACTCGTAATGATGTCAACTATTACAAATTGCCTTAGGATATTCTTCAAGGGAATTAATATAGTCAAAATTATATGAGAAATTTTAAGGCAGACTGAAGAATTGGAATATACTCCAAGGAAGATAATCTGAACTTTTGATTACATCAAATATTTAAGTAAGTAAAAGAATAGCATTTTATACATTATAATAAATAGATACAGGTACTCTCATCAAGAGAGTAGTGTTTCCCAAGAACTAACAGAAAAATATAATTATCTTTCTTTGTGTAATTACATCTATTTATTAATGTTGCAGAGCAAACCATGTAAATTAAACATAGCAAGTACTTCAGATTAGCTTCTAACTAAAAGCAATGTTCTTATGCCTCTTTCGTTTTTTCCTTTAGTCCTATTGCCAAAGATACTCTCTTTTAACTACATTTGTTGTAATTATTCTCATGGGTATCTGTGTAATTTTAATGAATAAAATTGATATTGTTATTGATTTGTCATCATACAAATGAACTATCATCCTTTTATTTTTAAAAAAGTTTGTTTATTTTGAGAGAGACGGAGACAGCACAAGTGGGGAGGGGCAGACAGGGAAGGAGAGATGGGGAATCCCAAGCAGGCTTCAACTGGGGCTTGAACTCATGAAACCATGAGATCATGACCTGATCTGAAACCCAGAGTAGGGCACTTAACCAACTGTCCCTTTCTAAGGATCTTTATGGAAGGATCACGGCTGCAATTTTCCACAATTCCATAATTGTACAAAATACAATCCTGTAAATGTTCTGTCTTACAGAAATTTTTATGAACTTTTAATAGTTGGAAACTTCTAAGATAAATTTCTAAAGCTAAGATACTAATTTCCTAATTTTTTTGCTCTGGTTGATATGTAAAAGAAGGCCTTTAAATATCTATGAATTTTATGATGACATGCGTGTGTGTGTGTGTGTGCACGCGTGCACATCTGGCATATCTGATAGTTCAATATTTGGAAGTAACAACTGTAACATTTTATTCAATGCTACTCAGAGACTACTAATTGACACATATTTTTCATATTTCTAAATGTGTCTCTCTACTTAAAATATGTCATCTCTGCAATTCACTTTGAATTTACTTCTATGAAATAATTAAGTATGAAATGTACAGAAGATGATGGAGAGAGAGGTCTATTTCCTTAATAGAAAGAAAAACTAAACTTTTTTTAAAAACAATTTTTACATCTACACACAATACAAAAGAATAGTTACAGGGAGGAGGAAAGCAAGTTGTTTTTCATTGACCCAATCTTGATCTTTTGTCAGCAATCTCACTGTGATTTTCAACAGTGAATTGTTACCTTCCAGAACATTATCTTTCAAAATATTTCAACTGTTTTTTTTTTACTTTCACTTCAGAAAAATGTATGACCCAACTGACAGTAATAAAATAAAATCTGTAAAAAGATCAGTGCCTATTTGATCTTAAGCAAAGATTATATTAGCTGAACAGTAACTTGGTTCACTGGGAGATACAATTGATCATTCCTCTTGAAAAGTTAAAAGCAGGCAACTATATATAAATGTGAATGAAGAAATATTTGTTGGAAATTCATAACAAAATTGAACTCTTTGCCTTTGACTTGCTCTCAAAGAAGAAAGAATAGTGTGGTACATTTAATGTCAACAGAGTTTTAAAAAATCATTCTTGGACTAAACATAAAAGATTTTAAAACTTTTGTCTGCTCATGTCATGAGAAAAAGTAAAAAAAAAAACCAACTATTCTCCTGGATAAAAAAATATTTTTAATAATGAATCCTGAGTATTCTATTTGGATTTTAAACAGTGGTGTGCTGGTAAAAGTTCAAAAACAGGCTCTTGCTATAAAGGTGGAAAGAAGCTTTGATTTTAGTATTTGTCAATTTTCATGATAAAAACACTCTATGGCTTATTTCAACTGGCTTATATGTCTTCATTAAATGAATACAGAGAAAAGGAGCTAACAATAGGCTCTATGAACCACTATAAACCATCTCCTGCACACCTCTACTCTAAAATAGTCATGATGAAATGTAAAAATGTTTAAGATTATAGTTAATCTCCATTGAATAGAAATTATTTTACTATATCATAGATCAGTATCTAATCTTTTTAAATATATAATTGATAGTTCTTAACCATTACCTAGTTCTTTGGGCAGCTTGCTTCATCAGCACAAAATTATTTAAAAGTAGGGTTAATAAATATACCGCACTTTGACTTGGATATAATATAAGGTTCCCCTTTCTTGTGTTTATTACAAATCTGGAAATGTAATTAGTGGTCAACTACATTTTACTGCAATTTCCCCAAATAAATGGATGCTTTGAATTCTTTTTAAAAAAATGTTTATTTGTTTACTTTGGGAAAGAGAGGGGGAGAATGACAGAGAGAGAGGGAAAGAGAGAGAGGGGGAGAGAGAATCCCAAGTAGGCTCCATGCTTAGCACCAAGCCCAACCTGGGGCTCAATTTCATGACCTTGAGATTTTGACCTGAACCAAAATCAAGAGTTGGAAGCTTAACCAACTCAGCCACCCAGCCACCCCAGATGGTTTGAATTCTATCTCTGGAGAACAGCTTACAAGATTTATTTATTTAAATTTTCTGAGAGCTTTTTTTCTAAGCATTTTGCCTTATTTTCAAAAGAATCCTATTTACTTATTACCAACATAATACTATATGTCCATCTGGATCATTATAGATGTTTTTGTTATGAAATGTATTTGGAAAGTAGAATGGAAGTATCTTTCAGTAGAGGAGAGGAGAGAAAAGAGAATAGGGTATCTTCTCAATTTCTATCTCTTGTTTCTTTGTAATACTAGTGTTTTATGTTTGTTTTCTGTGTGTGTGTGTGTGTGTGTGTGTGTGTCTGATGTATTCAAGTTTATAAGAGTTAACTTAGGAGCTGTGTAGAGAATCCCAGTAATTTTTATCAAATCTACGAACCTAAAACCATATTTAAGTATCTATTAGTAATTGGATATAGTGTAAAATATTGAATATTAGTGTCACAAATGTAAATAATATGGAGAGTTATAAGAGTTTTCATATAAAAATATTTTGAAAAAGAAATTGTATTTATAGTTTGAAAAAAGACAGTTTGAACTGCTAGAGTCATCAGACAGTAGGCATATCCTGGTGAAGTTTCATTACCCCAAACATCAAGAACATATAATCTTAAAAGTTTATTGAGGGATAAAAAAGATAAATCTACAAATAAATAGGAAACATCAGAAACAGAAGTTATTCACACACTAGATATTTTGGATTCTATAAGGAAATAGCTAAACAAATTTGAGGGGGATGATAGTCAATGATAATCTCAGTCCTTATGCCTCTTTAACATAGATTCTTGACTACTAGCACCTTTATCTTCCTTCCAGTGCCTCTTAGTCAGATTTTCCTCATGCAATAGACATGAAATGCTAGGTGTTTGTGGCATGTAGTAGGCACTGAGTATAAATGGATAATCTTTTTTCTATGTTTGCAGATCTTATTGCCCTCAGAATAATAGAAGGTATTATTACTCTCATTTCTATGTATAAGCAGATGTAGGCAGATGTCTGGGGCAAAAGCAGCCTTATTCAATCATGTAAAGAAGCTATTTCTCTCTTTTTCCAATAACATTGCTATATAAGTATGAGTCAGCTAGTACTGATATACCTGCTATGTAGAATTAATCACTTCCCATTAGCAAAACATTCAAAGGCAACAATTGAGAATTACTTTAAGTAGTCTGCCTTGTTCAAATACCCAAGTTGTGATGATGTATTGCTTTTGATTAAAGAAGATGATATCTTAATATCATCAATATGTTTTATAATTAGGTTTATATTTAGGTGGAAAAAAGGACATTACTTATTCAGCTTTTAAGAATTCAGCAATGATTTTAACCAAATACCTTATACTCAGTTACACTATAGATTTTAGGGAGCTCAAGAATAATGGTCCACACTAAATTGCTAATATGATATTCCACTATTTCTTAACATATTTGTTTGTCCAAGTGCAGTTAATCGAAATATATGTCACCCAAAAATATCTTTCATCCACTTGATTGGCCCAATGAGACATCAAATAGTTCATATTTGACAAACAAGATAAGCACAGTAAGATTTATCCTTGTGGTCAACTAAAAACAAGCATGCTGGGCCATCAAAGTTAGATTATAGAGGCATGACAAAATCCATCCATACATCCCAACAAACAGTAATACTAATCTAAAAGTTCTATAGAACTATAAAATAAAACCCTATGTTAATAAAGTCCTATGTTAGAGAAAATCATCAATTCATAGACTTTTTTGTTTAGAATCTATCAATTCTGTTATCAAATAATTGTAGTCATTCCAAAAATTTCAACCCATGCTTCATTTTGAGCTATTCACATTTTGCTTGAAAGAAAAACATTCCAACTTTATGCATAGATGACACTAGTGCAAATCAAAAGGGCAAAATCCATAGCACAGTAATTAAGCACAATCAAAAGTAATCAATATATAGTGACTGATAAAGACATCTATGAAATAACATGCAAAAATGAGGTCAAGTATCATCTAAATAACTTTAGGATAACTATTAATATACCTAGGTTTCAAAATGCCCCAAATTTTGCTTATAAGAGAATATTTTGATACATTACACAAAATATTCATGAAATGAAAACTGAGTGTTATCATAGAACATTTCGTGAGCATGCATTATTTTATGTCATTTCTAAAATAAACCACACATAGGAGCCCTCTCATCAAAGTATTACAAGAGACCTCCCTTTTTACTTGTATTTTGTACATGCTTTATCTAATTCAGACATCATAGCTGATGACATTCTCTGCAATCTGATCATTACTGGTGTACTACAGATCCATAACTGAGTATAATAAAACCAATATTATGTCCTTAAAATAAATAAAGACATCATTACATAGTAGAGAAACACTTATCTCTATGCCTTATCAAACATTTGTATCTACAGAGAGCTAACTTAGCAGAAATACAAAGATTCAGGCAATCAGATCACAGTCTTGTTTCCACACAAGAGGTGAAAAACAAAGAGGGAGAAATAGCTACTGGATTTCATCTTAAATGATAGTTTGACTTACAGTGTTTTTATGGTGAGAACCATGTTATCTCCACTAAAAGTAGACAGAGGGTAGCTCAGAGAGAAAATGAATTATTGACAAACTAACAGAGTGCCACTGAAAATAATTTCAAGTGCTATCTTTGTCATATTTTCTATAGGATAATTTAGCTTGCTCAGGTGACAGTTTGCCATACAATGACACCCTGGCTCTGCAGAAGCACTTGACTCTGGAATTAACAGTTGATTCTAGCTTACAACTTCATTTAAGCCCTCCCAGATACTCCTCATCTTCACAGAGGTCCATTACACATAATAGCAAAAAATCCCATCTGCAGCCTCTATTTTCACTGCTTCATGCCCCTCCCTACATCACTGTTTCCCTCTTTTGAACTTCTCCATTACTAGACCCCATTTTCTCCCCTCTTATGGCCCATACCAAAGCTGGTATTGCTTTGTGGAGTTCTTCAACATGGATTATCTCAGTGACCAAATTTTAATAGACCATCCTCTGACACCTATGTTAATTCTAAAGTGAATCCCCATTTTTGGATAACATAATTTGTTTATAAATATAAATAACTTATATAATAACATATATATGTGTTATATATATATATATTTCATGGTTGATATATAAAATTCACACTTTTTGAGGGGCACTAATGTGCCTTTACTATCATTTCCCCTATACTAGTCTAATAAAATATTTTTCTATTAATTTTTTGATCCACACTCTTTCAAATCAATGAACAAGTTTTTCAACAGCTAAAATTAATTCCAAATTTTGGTCATTTCCTTATAGGTTTCTTAAACAAATTAATTTTTTTCCATGACAAGTCTTTATGATTTAATCTTTGACATGAAAAATTTTAAATATCCTATAAAGACACAGCCACTCTAATTTCTTTCAAAATGTATAGCTTAACCCACTGAAATTTTTACAGATTTAGTGGCTATTAAAATTAAGTTAATTTATCTACATTATTTTTATTTTTAAGGATAAGTTTTCAGTGTTTTGATCAAATATAAGAAGTAATCTTATCTCACATAACAAAGTGATTGTTGTAATTTTATATGCGAGGGGGAAGCTTAAATCCAAATGACAGCTGTGTCAACTGTTTTTCAAACACATGTTTAGGGGGCGCCTGGGTGACTTAGTCGCTTTAGCGTCCGACTTTCGCTTAGGTCATGATCTCGCGGTTCGTGGGTTCGAGCTCCGCGTCGGGCTCTGTGCTGACTGCCAGCTCAGAGCCTGGAGCCTATTTCAGAGTCTGTATCTCCCTCTCTCTCTGACCATCCCCTGCTCACGCTGTCTCTCTCTCTCTCTCTCTCTCTCCTAGAAATAAAATAAATAAATAAATAAACACATGTTTTAAAGGGAAGATATAAAATGAAATGTCATCAGACAATATTAAATTTGAATATTTTTGATATTAGAATTCTATGAGGAGGAAATCCTAAAAATATAGAGGTTGGCATTTTGTCTTTCTTTTAAAAGGAACTCAGAGGTTATGCTTTAGAAACTATGTCCAAAATAATAACAGCATTCATTTTTATGAAACCCATGCTTCAGAAAAATATGTTATCTGAACTATTTATAGCAAAAGAGCTGAGTAAAAATCTTAACTAAAATATGGTATCACTTTGGTATTTAGACAACCTGTATCTTTAAACTTCTTCTATAAAATCCTTTTAATTTGTTAAAAATTCGTTTTCTTAACTTTTTTTTTTTTAAAAATTTTTTTAAATGTTTTATTTATTTCTAGGAGAGAGAGAGAGAGACAGCTTGAGCAGGGGAGGGTCAGACAGAGAGGGAGACACAGACTGAAACAGGCTCCAGGCTCTGAGCTGGCAGTCAGCACAGAGCCCGACGCGGGGCTCGAACCCACGAACCGTGAGATCATGACCTAAGCGAAAGTCGGACGCTTAACCGACTAAGCCACCCAGGCACCCCTTAACTTATTTTTAAATAAAACTCTATCATCTCAAGAACTGGAAAAATATATAATTTTGACAATGACAAAAACATGAAGCCTTACTTCACTTAAACATAGAGGGGCAACTCGGTGACTTAGTCAGTTCAGCATCTGACCAGGGTTTGTGAGTTCCAGCCCCCTGTCAGGCTCTGAGCTGAGGCTCAGAGACTGGAGCCCACTTAGTGTTCTGTGTGTGTGTGTGTGTGTGTGTGTGTGTGTGTGTGTGTGTGTCTGTCCTCCCCCACTCGTGCTCTGTCTCTCTCTCTCAAAAATAAATAAACATTAAAAAAATGTACTTAAACATACAAAAGTAACTAACATTTAATGAATTCCTACAATGATCCCTGTACTCTATCAGCTCTGATTAACTTCTTTAAAATCTCTAAAACTTTCCTTATTTGCATTTTAGAATAAGAATTTCAATAAACACAGTGTTCTGAATATTATAATTGTGCTTCACCATCTCAAACATGAAACGTAAAAATAGAAAGTGTTTCTCCCTCTTAGCAATTCATGTGTTAAGTTAGATATTTACAGATGTAATTTTCATGCAATAACTTTAACACATAATTTATACTAAACAATTAGTCATCTGTCATATGGTTGAACCTGAATATGTTTTTAAGGAAACTGATGTAAAACGGGCCCTTTTTCTAGATGACTGACATGTGAGTGATTCCCACAGACCCTCACTGGGCAAATGAATTAAAAATTGTATATTTGTCCTTCTATTAATTCATCTTTAAACCTTCTACTATGTAGGAGGCTTTTTGTTAGCCACTGGAAAAATTTTCAAGACAAACGATCTGACTTCCCACTCTTGTCAGAAAGAAGAAAGAGAAAACTGTTTCCATGCATGCAAATATATATCCACGTGTACATGCAACAACACTAAATATGATGACTATTTGTAATAGGGACATGATAGGAAAACTCAAGCCAACATTGGAAGGTACAGCAAAGAAGGAAAGTTTAGTTATGATATGATTTCTTGATATTGAGATACCAAAAGTAGGCAGATGTTTTCTTTCAAGGGCTAGATAGTATATATTCTAAGCTTTTGGGGCCATATAGTCTCTGTCACAACTATCCCTTACTGCTGTTTAGCACAAAAACAGCTATAGACAACAATGCAAATAAATGAGCATGGCTGTGCTCCAACAAAACTTGATTTATGGACACTAAAATTGTGTTTCATATAATTTCACATGTCAGAAAATATTATTCTTCTTTTAATTTGTTTCAGCCAGTTAAAATGTAAAACCTGTTTTATGTGGCTCATGGTTCATCATACAACAACAGATGGCTAGCCCCATTTGGCCATGTATAGTCATTTTCTCACCCTTGTTCTATGTACTGACTCACAAAGAGAATGTATTATATGTATATGCACGTATGTATATATGTATGTATAAAAAGGTAAAGGAATTAAGAGAAATTAAATTGCCCATCTAAGAATTTTAGTGAAAATTAATATAGTAGATCATAATTTCCTAGAACACTATTTCAATTACCATTTGTTTACTCATTCAATAAAAAAATCATGTATTTGACAACATGTATCAGATGCTATTCTACATGCAAGTGTTACAGCTATAAACTAAACAGGCAAAACTCCCTACTCTCATAGAGCTTACATTACATTGCAGAATTACTTAGTTTTATATTCCTTACCTGGGATTTCCCACGAGTGAGAACAGTAATAATATAGAATAAGCATATTGAGAACAGGGGAAAGATAATCCCTGAATTTCATCTGTTCTTTTCCCTTGTCAGAAGGTATTCTTTTCAATCACAAATAGTGAGGAGAAAATAATAGCAAACATCCTAAAATAAGTACTCCTTTCAGAATCAGCATGTTTACATTTCTCATTTTGCCTCATTTATGTTAGTTGTATACAAGAAAGAAATTAAATTTAAATTTAAAATATATCTTATTCCTCAATTCAAAATTTTCCTTCTGAAGAAGTCATAATCATGGCTTCGGTATGTAGTGCTACCAGTATACATTTTTATCCATTATATCACATTACTATGCTAATCATATGTTTCTGTGAGCAATTAATTATCTTATTGCTATCATCATTTATGTTCTATAAACATTACAATTTATGTATTATTTTCTGGTTTTATTCATAATTTTGTTATAGAGTGTTATTTGTGACATGTAGAATTTTGCTCAAATATCAGCAATAATATGTAGTTTGTCCAATGACAATTTTTAATTTCACCATTTCCCTGATGATATTTTTGAATTATGCTAACAATACTGCAGAGAATATTCTTAAACTTTTCATTTGGTATACACTGGAAAGGCCATTTCAGGGTATTTGGGTAGAAATGAAATTGCTAGACTTTAGAGAGGTGTATATTCATTACTGCTAAATATTATTGCTTTCCAAAATTGAACAATTTTTACTTCTACTTATATTATAAACAAGTTTTTTGCTCTACCATCCTCATTCAAAATTATGATTGAAAAATATTTTTCGTGAGTCTGAACCCTGTGAAATAGTATCCAAATGTTACATTTGGATGCACTTTAAAAAAAACACTTATTTATGTGTTGTGTAACATTGTTTGTATAATTATATATTGTACAGAAGATTTAATTTTGAAATACGTTTTGTTCATTTATAACCTGAGTACAGAAAGACATTTTTCTTTGTTTCTTCATTAACTTTCAATCCTTATAAAACTTATTTATATCTATGATGCAAAGTAATGTTTATTTTTTTTATAAAACAACTTTTATTAATGTTGTTTTGTAGATATTATGTCATTCCCTTGATTTGTAAAGCCGCCTCTTTCACAACCAAGTCCATAAATATTTGTATCTGATTATAAACTAATCATTAATATATTTATATATAATATAAAATAATTATATATACCCATGTGTTATAAATATGTAATAATGAGATGTAATTTTCCAAAATTTTTAGATTGGTTTTACTTGTGTTGAGCATTGAGTGTTATATTTAAGTGATGAATGACTAAATTTTACTCCTGAAATCAATTTTACACTGTATGTTAACTAACTAAACTTTATATATAAAATTGAAACAACAAAGAAGAAAAAAGTAGTTATGCCTTAACTATCCTTAAATAGCACCACATTTTATAATCAACTTCATTAGATCTTTCAAAATAAATTTGAGTTATTGGGATTGATATTTATTGAGTTTCTGGTGAATGTATAAAACTGGCATTTTTAATTACTTTTGGAAATTTCTGACTACAAAACATCTTTATTTCTCCTTTCATTTGGATTTTCTTTACATACATCAATGACATTTAAAATTCAATTTGAATATAATTGCTGGAAATTTTCTTTAGATTACATATAATTTTTGTGGACAATTTAAGTGACAGTGAACAGTAAACTTTGATTTAATATAACAGACTCAGCCAACTTTTTGAAAATTCTTTATAATCTGTTTCAGGAGTTTTATTAATTATTTTAATTAACTGAGTATCAAAAATACTATATTTTCTCCTTACTAACTATGTATAAGATCACATAGTGTGAACCTCTTGACATTTTGTAATAATATTTCACACATGCATGCCTCATTTATTTTACATTTTGGATTTTACTGACTAGTGCTTTGATGCTTAAGTATAGTGTTAAAGGTATTATTAAGAATAGGCATTGTTTACATTATTTTTCTCAATTTATTTAATGTGCTTATATTTGCATTGTATAATACTTATGGTAGATTGAATTATTTGTTCCAATTACCTTCTCACTCATTGTAACAGGATTTGTATCCATGTCCATTCTCATGTGACTGGTCCATGTGTATTGCATGAAGTGAATTCACCCTTAACAATGGTAGAGATCACATCTAAGCAGAACTTTAAATGCAACTGTGAGATTTTGATTGGCTCATCTCACTCTGTCCTCCACTATGATAACAACATATCCAAACTAACACTTTAGGCTGCATTCCTAAATGAGAAGACATAGAGACATATAGATCTGGGCTTAGTCCTTCTAAGTGTAGCTCATCTGTATTCTTTAAAGCAATAACAAATGTATGTATGTCTGTAGTGGTAAGCCATTGATGAATTTTGGCTAATTAGTATTCAGCAATGATGGTAAACATAATCTATTAATGTGATCTTTAAAATGATGTTTTCAACTGTTGCATCAATAAATAAAGTCTTTCTTGACTAACATTTTCAGGCACAAGTTTTGCTTTCCTATTAATTCTGGAGCCATGCCTTGAATAGGGTTCATTCCTGGACCTCTCAAGTAGGTTCCCAAGTGGACTGACTGAGTGAACAGATATCCATTGGGTACCTTGCTCCAAGTTTTAAAACTACCTCCTATTATGAATATAAAAGTAAATGTACTTTTCTTCTGGGTAAAGCCAGGTGGCAAACTGATGGACAATCTTCCTGTTACTTAGCTTTTAAAAACCCTTCCCTGACCTTTGTTTCTATTCTGTCAGAGTTAAAAAAAAAACAAAACAAAAAGGAAAAAACCTAAGTTCTAGCCTATCTTCCTCCTTGTAATACCTTTTAATAAAGTCTTCCTTGCCTATTTTATATTGTCCAGTGCATTTTTTTGCTTTGACATTAAGAATTATCCACAGCTCTCTTTGGAAGTAATAGATAGTCTGCAGTAGATCACTGTTGTCTTCTCAAGTACTAGATAACCCTGGATAAACTTTTTAAAATGCATTTTTAAACTATTGAAGAGTTGAGAATGCAAGAAATTTAAATAGATAATTTTCACAAAAAGTCCTACTTAGGTGATCAAATTGTTGGCCACTGGGAATATTTGGTAACTATGGGAAGTGTGGGCTGATATAGACAGAGGAAGTCTTTTAGAGTAATGAGAAACTATTAAAGGTTTTAAGACTAAATTAGCTGACATGACAGACTGCAATTCTAAGATATCCTAGTATGATAATACAAAACATATATTATCCTTAAAATATTGACACTAACTGAAGCAGTAATACAGCATTGACTCAAATTCCTAATTTGACAAATAAAACTTCACCTTAACTGTCAGTCAGAAGAATGGGTATTTTCTCTCTGTTGCCAAACAATTTTCACAACATACTCATGTTTTTAAAAATGACAACCAGCATAATTTTAAAAAAGGACATAAAAGAAGCAAGATAATGTGTTCCAACATTATCCAAAAAGACAATAAAAAAGACATATTTTTTCTTTTTCCTGATATTATTGTGCTCAATAGTATTTTTAAAAAATAAGTACATATGCACATATATATCATTCAAAGAATTTTTTAATGCCATATATCTGACACCTACTTATAAGATCCCACACTCCACATATAGTGATGGTAATTTTTAAGGATTGTTTTGTAGTGCGATTCCTATATAAAATACATGTCCCTGGTAAATGTTAATTTGCTTTATATATTTCTAGTCAAAAATGCATATTTCTTCATTATTATTATCCAGATATGAAATATGATATATTTTATTACCTTGAGATAAAAACCCACTAGAAATGAGCTCACAGATAAAGAAGAATTCAGACCATTTATTAAGCATACACACTATTACTAGATAAAAGGATAAAATAATGGAAAAATAATTATAAATTCAAGGGAGAGAGTTAATAATATTGTTTAATTACCACATTTCTTTAAAACATTCTTTTTCATTTCTACTAATGTATAGTACATGTAATCCTATAATCCTATGAATTTGAACCCAAGGCCTCATTTCAATTATTTTTATAATTACAAAGGCTTGTTAATTGGAATGGTGTGTTCTTATTTAAGAATGAGAAAAGAATATATACAAGAAATTATATGGGGAATTTTTCTAAAGGAAAGAGTTTCTTGAGACAAATGAAAATAGAAATATTATATACGGGAACTTGTGGGATACTGCAAAAAAGAATGTATATATAGTATCTATGTGGTGCATGTCAGTTGACAGAGATCCACATGATTAGCAATTAATTTTAAGAAGAATTAAATTTCCATGCAAGACAGAGAAGAGAAGAGTGATTAAAGCACATGCTAATTAATAACTGAAAGGGATTATCATGGGTGCCTGGCTGGCTTGGTGAGTTAAGTCTCTGACTCTGGTTTCAGCTCAGGTCATGATCTAACGGTTTGTGCTTCAGGTTCTGTGCTAACAATGTGGAACCTGCTTGGGATTCTCTCTCCCTCTCTCTCTGCCCCTTACCCACTCACACACACTCTCCCTCTGAAAATAAATAAATCAACTTAAAAACAATGGGCTAATTAGTGGATTTCTTTATGCCAGTAAGCATACTAAAGTATACATTAAGAGTCAGGCTTACACATCCCACCAATGAAGATGTATGGGGCACAAAGGTAGTAATAAAAGCAGAGCTGGAATCCAATCACGCATTTACATTTATTTATTTTTCATCACTCTTTTGATTAAGCTTAGATTAAATCCTATGAAGAATGATTGCTTTCTCAACATTTTTGGAAAATTTCCCCACCATATTATTAAACAAATAACATTCTCTTAAATACAATGATCTATTCAAAATGATTCTAAAAACTGGTGGGGTTTGCCAATGATTTATTTGAAGAAAGAAATGATAAATTTTTCTACTTCATAGTCTCCATAACAAGATTTTCATATTCCTATAGTTATCTTGGATTGAGAACATCTTGTGAACATTAGAAATGTCCTCTATGTTATGTATCAACCACATTCATCATGAAATCTATCAGAATAATATTAGATGCATACATTAATACAAAGCATCTTTTTAAAAAAAGTGTTTATTTATTTTGAGAGATAGAGAGAGAAAGAGAGAGAGAACATGAGCGGGTGAGGGGCAGGGAGAGGAGGAGAGAATCTCAAGCAGGCTCCATGCTGCTAGCAGACAGTTCAGTGTGGGGCTTGAACTCATGAACTGTAAGACCATGAACTGAGCCTTAATCAAGAGTCAGATGCTCAACCAACTGAGCCACCCAGAAACCACTCTCTGTACATCTTTTGGACCTAGTTGACTCATTTCAGTCTTCAGATAAAATGACATAAGATTGGGAGCAGGAGGTAAGATGGTGGAGATGTAGGGAGCTCCGTGCATTTCGCCTGCACCTATCTCTCAAACAAGAAGGCCTGAAGTCATAGGAAACTAAGCCACAGGAGTTTGGGAAGACAAAGAGACAGAGTACACTGGGAAGGAAACCTCGTAAGTGCGTGAGTGCAAACTGGGGAAGATAAAAGCCTGACGGGACCCAGAGATACAGAGGGAGGGGAGGGAACCCAGCTTGCATGCGCTGCGGTGAGTGATAAAACGGTGAGTGGTGGTGAGCTGCCACGAGTCCAGGGGAAAGGAAAGAAAAGCTGAGATTGCTCACAGAACTGTCCCTGGAGAAGAGAAAACAAACAAACAAACAAACAAAAAACAAAAACAAAAAAACAAACTGAAACAAAAACAAAACAAAAAATCTCGGCTTGGAAAGACAGTGTTTTTTAGCTCTGGCTGGGAAGCTGACTTTAAACTAGGTGCCCTGGTCCCAGAAGGCGCCAGGAAAAACCGAACTGCCATGTGCCTGGCACCATCCATGGTGAAGAAAATTGAAGAAGACACAAAGAAATGGAAAAACATTCCGTGTTCATGGATTGGAAGAATAAATATAGTTAAAATGTCATTACTACCCAAAACAATCTACACATTCAATGCAATTCCGATCAAAATTGCACCAGCATACTTCTCAAAACTAGAACAAACTCTTCTAAAACTTGTATGGAACCACAAAAGACCCCAAATAGCCAAAGTAATATTGAAGAATAAAACCAAAACGGGAGATATCACCATCCCAGACTTTAGCCTCTACTACAAAGCTGTCATCATCAAAACAGTATGGTATTGGCACAAAAATAGACACATCGACCAATGGAACAGAATTGAGAACTCAGAGGTGGACTCAAAAATATTCAGCTAACTAATCTTTGACAAAGCAGGAAAGAATATCCAATGGAAAAAAGACAGCCTCTTGAACATACGGTGCTGGGAGAACTGGACAGCAACATGCAGAAGAATGAAACTAGATCATTTTCTCACACCATGCACAAAAATCAACTCAAAATGGATAAAGGACCTGAACGTGAGACAGGAAACCATCAAAACCCTAGGGCCAAAGCAGGAAGCAAACTCCTTGACCTCCACCGCAGCAATTTCTTACTTGACACATCCCCAAAAGCAAAAGAATCAAGAGCAAAAATAAACGATTGGGACCTCATCAAGATTAAAAGCTTCCGCAAGGCAAAGGAGACAATCCATAAAACTAATAGACAACTGATGGAATGGGAAAAGATAGTTGCAAATGACATATCAGATAAAGGGTTAATATCCAAATTCTATAAGGAACTCACCAAACTCCACACCCAAAAAACAAACAACGCAGTGAAGAAATGGGCAGAAGATATGAACAGACACTTCTCCAAAGAGGACATCCAGATGGCCAACAGACACATGAAACGATGCTCAGCATCCCTNTGTGAGCAGGGATGGGGCAGAGAGAGAGAGGAAGACACAGAATCCAAAGCAGGTTCCAGGCTCTGAGCTGTCAGCACACAGCCCAATGTGGGGCTCAAACCCACAAAACACGAGATCATGACCTGAACTGAAGTTGGAGGCTTAACCAACTGAGCCACCCAGGCACTCCCACATTTTACTTTTTTTATTATGTTTATTTATGTTGAGAGAGAGAAAGCAGGCGTGTAAGTGAGGGAGGAGCAGAGAAAGAGGGAGAGGTAGAATCCCATGCAGGCTCCCCACCATCACCGCAGAGGCCAATGCAGGGCTGGATCCCATGAACTGAGAGATCATGACCTGAGCTGAAATTATGTGTTGGACACTTAACCAACTGAGCCACCCAGGTGCCCCAATATTTTACTACATTTTAAAATAAAATGTCTCTGGGATACCTGGTTGACTCAGTTGGTTAAGTGTCCGACTTCAGCTCAGGTCATGATCTCACGATTCATGAATCTGAGCCCCCCTTCAGGCTTTTCTGACAGCTCAGAGCCTGGAGACTGCTTTGGCTTCTGTGTCTCCCTCTCTTTTTCTACCCTCCCTCTCTCTATCTGTCTCTCTTTCTCTCTCTAAAAAAATAAATCAACATTACAAAAATTTTTTTAAATAAAAATGTCTCTATTTGAAATAGGTGAGTATATTCATACATCAAAAGAAACAGAAATCATTCTAAAATGTCCTCTAAGTTGGGAAGATAGTTGGATTTACTGTTCATCATTCTTATTCTTAGGTATCTCATAAGTGCCATGGAATACACTAGTCTATGTGGTCTTTAACTTGAATCAAGTGTTAAACACTTGGTAATTTTATAGTCTAAGTTTTTCCAGTGGAAAGGATAAAATAATGTTTACATAAAAATGTTGAGATCTCAGTTACAGAATCATGGTAATTCAGATCTTCACTCCAAACTCTTCAACTGTTAGGAGAGTCAAGTGAGGTTCTGTGGACTCACTACAATTCTGGAGAACCACAGAAGGATATATTGGTAGAATTTTATTTTCCTAGAACTGGGATCATTATTGCTATTTGTGATTAGTTTTGTTCTTCCCACAGATATTTCACTCATTGTTACAAGTTCATTTCAAAAAACTGTCCTAAGTTGTTTTCTTGTTTTGTTTCTTGGTCTGTGTGTTTGTTTTTAAATCAGCCGGGAAGACCTTGCATTGCTCCAAAATAGTAAGTTTGAGTTTAGTAACTCCTGGTTTGGGATGGACTTAGATGTCAAGCCTGTAGTGTAGCAAATCTATGAAAGTTTGGTATCTCTACCATCCCTTCAAAGTACCTTTTACCACCATCCAGTTTCTTGCTAACATCAAGGTTGCCCCTAATCAATGTATGCATGAAAGTGCTAATTACTCTCTACATATCAAGCCTCTTTTGTACTGAATTTTCAGCAGCTAATTGAGAGACATTAGAATAAAAACTAATCTGTGGCTCTGGAAAAAAAATGGCATAAGATTATGTTAATTACACTTGAATAAAAAAATAGCATAAGTTTGACATCTGAATTCATTATCACACATAATATTTTAATAAAATATAATAGGATTGAGTTTTGTCTACTTTTTTCATCAGTCTATATCATTCTGGGCATTAAACATAAACTAAAAGAATTAAAAACACATGCTACCTATAAATATTTGGTTGTTTTGTGAAATATATTGCAAATAGTAGTTTGGAATTTTGACATAATTTTTTCTCAGTTTGTTCCCTGAATGAAAGAAATGTTAATTCAAACTTCTTTCATACATAACTATATCTGTACCTCTGGAATCAGAAAAGTGCCACCAAACTCCAGTATCATTTACTTATCTGACAAAAACAGCACATCCATACTTATTCCTTAGTTTACAAAATCAATGTATTTCTTATAAGGTTTCTGCATTTGTCCATAACTCTTTTCACCAAATTGCTAAATCTCATAAATAATTCCTACTGTATAAAGTATAACATGTTTGGTTTATGAAAACATAATCGAATTTTGTAAAGTTTCTACTCTTGAACATATCTATTCAAATTCCATTGGCTGAAGTTTGGCCATATGGCACTGCCTAATGTAGAAATGTAGGTTTCTCTGTGATTACAAATAGAGGGAAACTCAAAATTCTGTTAACAGCTACAAATCTGTACCACAAGCTTTATGTGCAAAAATTATAAGAAAGACAGAGAATTAATTACATTCATATGTTGAGAAAGAATAATAGAATAAACCAACATAGGAAAAAAACAAATTTAATTAATATCAGAGCAGAAATCAGTATGATAGTGATCAAAGAAGAATGAGGCTTATCAACAGTGTCCATAATCTTAAAACTTTTAAATGTTTAGGTAAAAACACAAAACACTAGCAAGATTGATCAAAAAAGAAAATAAGTATAAAAACAAAGGAATAAATATTATTTGCAATAAAAATATGTTAAAGCTTTACATTTAATTATAATTCCTAGAAAAATAATTATAAGATTTATTCACAGGACCAATAATCATTATATAAGTAAATTTATTAGCAAAATTTACCAACAAAGTACAGAAAATTTCACAGTGAATTATGATAAGTCCTTAAGTTATAGAAAGGATTGGGTATAAGACTAATATGTGTTTTATTGAAAAACTGGATAAGAATACTTTAGAAAAATATACAAGTTATAAATATAGATGCAAACACTATATTAAACACTAAATTAAACAAAATTGAGAGAACAAATATGGACTAAACCTACTGTGTTTATTCCCTCAAGATGTTCACAAATTGGTACACAGGTCCAGTTTTCACTGGAGATTTTCCTTTCCTTTTCTAAGGACAGCTCTGACTTAGAGTGAATTATTCTTTATTATGTTCAAGATTTTATGTACCTTCAATGAGAAGGAGTTGGATTAATTCAATTTTAGAGATCCATATTGCTGATCTGGCCATTCTTCTTACTAAAGGTATGCTAAGGTTGCCGTTCCATTTCTTAAAATACAGACTGCATATATATTGCCTCCTTAAAACTTCATTATTCAAGATTCTTGATTGTTTTGCAATTTAATATATGATATCTCCATAGATATATTTATAAGAAACTTGTCTTTTTAATTTCAAAATCAGGACCAAGGAAGAGAGAACTAGCTTTCATCATTTGCCAAAAACTTCTACTTGCTGAAGTTATTAAAAGAGTCAAAATCTTTCCTAAATTTTCTGGCACCGTCACTCCCTACCAGAGGTCGGTTCTTCAGCTGTGGGACTCATTACTGTTGAATGACTGATTTCTTGTCTTCAGAAAAAGGGCTGAAAAGCAAGAGACTAATATAAGGTTACTTAACATTCTCCTTTAATTTATTAAATGCTAGAGCTATTTTATGCACATATCCTGGCCAATTTTCTTAAAACTGGCAAGTATTAATCAGTCTATTTGTCTTTAGTTGGATCTCTGACTGTGTTAGTTTCAGTCTGGGAACCAGCAGAAAACAATCTCAAAAGGACTACTTAGACAGAAGTTTAAGGAAAACAGCAATGGATATTAAACAACAATGGTGAGAAGATGAAACTATTACTAACCAGAAGAAACAAGAATAGAGAGTGAAATTACATGGCCCAGCCATTTTTGGAAACAGAAGAAATATTTTCTGAGAGGTGGCAGGGAAATACAGCTCTTCCAGCAGTGACACAGACAGCAAAATGACAGGAAGAATAAACAACTTGCTTCCAATATTCAGTTAGTTCTAAACCCAACTGTACCAGAAAATAGTACCCACATAGTTGATTCCATAAAAAACATCATCCAGTGGGCATTATGCAAGACAAAGATGGGGAAGAATCCCAAATCTTGGGATCAAAAAGAGATTAACAAGTCTAATTTCCACAATGTGGTCATTAGACTATGTAGAAGTAAATTAGTTGCTAGATAATTTTAGTTGGTCTGGAGTTCTTACTATTTTAACAATATTGCATAATAATGGTTTGTCACAATGTAGTATTGGCAACATAATAAAAATAAACATCAATGTAATGTCTTCATTTAGAAATAGATGTCAGTTGATTTTCAATAAAAGTTTTAAGGGAATTCAACAAGGAAAAGATCATCTTTTCAACAAATGTACTAGAACAATTGATTAACCTACTACAATATGAATTTCAACATTAATCTTAATCAAAATTTAAACTGAAGTAGATCACAGACCTAAATGTAAAGAGGTAACATGATAAAGTGTGTAGAAGAAAACAAAATATTAGTGACCTTGCATTGAGTAAATATTTCTCAATTAAGATGCAAAACACTAAGTATAAATTTTAACTTTGACAAAAGTAAACACATTTGTTCTCTGGAAGACAATGGTAAAAAAATGAAAAGATAAATTTCATATTGGGAGAAAATATTTGTAAAACAAACAGAAAAATACTTATCTGTATCTCAAAGTTTGTTTTTGAGAGACAGAACATATGTGTGACAGCACACATAAGCAAGGAAGGGGCAGAGAGACAGGAAGAGAGGGAGAACCTCAAGTAGGCTCCGTGTTGTCAGTGCAGAGCCTGACAAAGGGCTCAATTTCACCAGCTATGAGATCTTGACCTGAGGCTAAATCAAGAGCTGGACACTTAGCTGACTGAGCAACCCAGGTACCCTTAAAAGTATATTTTTATCCAGAAAGTACAAAGAGCTCTTACCAATCAATAGTAAAAGGGACAAAAATCCAAATTTAAAAAAAAGCAAATAATTTAAACATTTCTCCAGAGAACATATATAGATGGCAAATGAGCACACATAGAATATTCATCTATCTTATCCATTAGAGAAATGTAAATCAAAATCACAACCAGTTGCCACTACAAATCTAGTAGAATAATAACAACCAATTACTGGTGGAGATGTTGAGAAAATGAACCCCATATCTTTTTGGTGAAAATACTAAATGGTACAACCATTTTGTAAAGTAAAATGAGAGTTTTTTTTATAAGGGTAAATACACAGCTACCCTATAGCTAACCAATCCATTCCTAGACATTTAACCAAATGTTAAGAAAACATATGCCCACATCAAAATTTGTCAGTAAATGGTTGTTCGTTTTTGTTTTTGTTTTTTTGTTTTACCCATAGAAGCTAAAAACTAGAAACATCTATAATGTGAGTCAACCAGTGGATAAAAAAATTGAGGTGTCTACATGAAATAGAAATGTATTCAGCAATGAAAATGAATGAACACACATTGCACATGCGTAAACATAGATGAATCTCAAACACATTACTCTCAGTGAAAAAAAGTCATTTACAAAAGAGTAAATGCTGTATGATTCTATTTTTATGACTCTAGAAATTTAAAACTGCACTAATAGAAAGCAAATCTATCACCAAAACCTGGAAGGGAAGGTGAGGGAATTAAGTGCAAATGAGTGTGTGGAAACTTCCTTGTAGTGCTGAAGATGTTCTGTATTATGGTAGCAGTGGTACTTCATAGTCTGTCAGACACTAATTGTCTTCCAGTACCTATTTTAGCTTTAATCATTTAGTTAAAAAAACTCTTCAAATTTTAAATTTCTATATTACCATTAAGAAACAGTTTCCATACCATAACCTCACTTTTAGCAAATTTGTCCATGTAACTAAATTCTGATCCATGGGATGTAAAACAAAATAAATGATTGCAACTTCTTTGTCATATACTTAAAATGAAGCGACTATGTCTCCACTTTCCTCCGTGTTTTGAATATGTGTAGGAGGAGAATACTTAAGTTGATGACAGAGCAGAGCGATAGAAAAGAAGGGACTAGATCCCTTAATGACCTTGTAGAATCACCTATCCTCCCTGTACTGCTCAGTTACCTCTGTTTACATAATGTAGCTCTGTCCATGAAAAATAATCAGGTCTAAGATGTCATGCACTTTATCTAAAGCACATGTTAACCCCTATTATATGTCAAGCTCATACTTTAATTATTATACATTCTTCTTGATGCCAACATAATACTGAATATCTTCTATACTTCTTTCCAGCCATATTGCAATATTTGTATTTGATGTTCTATAATAAAATACATAAACATGAGTACTATGGAGATTGAGGTTTCTTTTGGAGGATGAGTAGCTTTGTGGGACTACATTAGAATTACTATCTTTGATGTTTAAGGGTTTTCTGTTCAGGTATCTTTATTTGCTTTTGATTATCCCTGGCAAATATTTACCCCTTCTGATCATGTAGTTCTTAGTTTAATTACAATTTTCTCATAGATATTTATGCTATAAAATCTATTTTATATTGTCTAATCCATCATGTATTTACTATGCATTTTTTTGTAAGTATTGAAAATTTTATCATTGATTTATGTGGGGTTTTGATGTTGTGGTTTTCATTTAGTATAAGATCTCAAACACAGTTGGAACTTTTTTCAACATTACATATCCTAAATGCTAGTATGCTAAATGATATCTGGTATATAGTAGGAAATAAATAAACACTGTGGCTTGAATGCATTTGGGTAATTAATGCTTACAGACTAGATTTTGAATGTTCTCTGTCAAAGAGATAATATTACACATTTATTATATAAAAATTGTTGAGAATATACTGTACACTGAGGCATCAGAAAGGCTTTTCTCTCATAGGTCTTCTCTTCTAGAAGAAAACAGAAGGTGTACAGGTAAAATATATGTTTCATACATGATAATTATGTCTATAAAAAGAACAAACATGAAGCTCGTGGTGAGTTGAAAGGGGAATAATGACTACCACATGCAGATTAGCTGAACACATAAGCTGATATTTGTGGAGAAAACAAAAATAAGTATGGAAGTCTTAATTCAGGCAGATGGAACTGAATGAACAAAATCAGTGAGTTAAGAGGGTCTTTAAAAATTTCTTTTTTAAGGTATTTTCTAACAATAGAAAGGAGATAAGTATATTTGAGAAATACCAGAGGAAAAGGACAATGTTTACAGAAAGGAATGGTGAGTCACAGGGAGCAAGAACATTTAGAACTTATTGTAATAATGTTGCTTTCTACATTTCATTAGTTAGAAGCCATTCACAAATCATGATCTTAATTGATCTTCATATTTTTAATAATCTTTGACTCTGGGCTAAATAACTTAAAGGAGGACAAGTGGTGAATAGGAAAGTCATGTAGGAAGCTATTGCAAGAATCAAGGTGATAAAAATTTGTGTCTAGGAGTAAAATGACAGTAATGGAGGTGGCTAGAAATGCTGAGGTTCTGGATGATAGAACGTATAAAGTGTTCTAAAAGTTTATGAGTCAATATGTGGCAAAAAGAACAGTAGCAGTGATAAATCTATGTTTTTCCAACAGAAGATGGAGAACTGTAGAAGCTTAGGTCAGCTATTTAATGAAATGGAATAGACAGCAAATAAGTAGACTTGGGTTTGGAAGGAAGATTCAAGTCTGTTTGCTTATGTGGAGATTTGAAGTATCTCTGAAGCACTAGATGGAGTAGTTGTTTAAGTGGTTTTGGCTGAGGGTAAATTTCTTGAGCTCATCCTATAAGTTTAAGAGTAGACTTAATAAACCTCATTTTTCAGCATAGAGATGGCATTTAAAGCCATGATTTCATGAGACCACTAAGGAGTGAACTCTTGCCTATTATTCAACATTTTGGAATTATAGAGATGAAGAAGATTCTTGCATTTGAGACATTGGAGTAGCAAAGTTGTTAGGAACAAGATCTAGGGCACAATCATATGAATGGATGGTTGACAGGAATTGAAAACATCAAGATTGGAAGAAAATATATCAAGGGACTTAAAGAGCATAGCTTTGAAGTCATTGTCTGTGGAAATTAAACTCAAGAGTTGCAATGAGAGTAGAGTTGAATGAAGTTGTAATGATTTAGTAACTAAAGTTTTAAAGGAATGGTGGGGGCTAGATCTGTAGTCTACAGATAAGAGTAATGAGAAGGAACTATGGCAAAATATGCATACCTTCTTCCTAATATGTCTAGTCTTTAGTTTGTAGGCCATACATTCTTTGGTTCATGTCAGATGTCATTGGCTAATAGGCCTGGTCTCTTTTACTGATGAAATTTTACATTAAGATTTTGTGTTTTCATAAATCATAAAATGTGAAAAAGGTGTATATGGATTAAGCATTCGCAGATAATGTTTATCAATGTATATAAATCTTTAATATGCTTTCTTAAAATTAATCTATTATATTTTTCAAATTTAATTTATTTCCTAACCAAAATGAAATTTCAATCCCAACAATATCAACAAATCATGCTTACTTATAAATATAATGTATCAACAGGTTATAAGCATTAATGTATTATCAGTATCACTGTGTTGTTACTGACAAATCAATGAGAAGTATTCTCCATTACTTTATCATTTTCCTGTGGAAGATGGGGCCCTATACATTTCAGTTACATAGAATTATCTTACAGCATAGAAAACAAAGTCTTTGCCTTTTTATGGAAGATATTTCTAATCATAGCTCAAACTATTTAATATTTGGAGTAAAAAGAAGACATAAAAGTAAATATATTCTTTTAACATCAAATGAAACTTCTCAGAAAGAGAACTCCAAAACTAAAATTCACATTTAAGCAATATGGCAACTTTTCAAGTAACTAACAACTAAATATAAATATATTCACATAGATGACAACACAAAAAGTTAATCACAATGAAAAAAAATCAAGGAAATGTCTTTAATATCAACATTTAAAACACAGATCTGAAAAAAAGTCCTTAAAATTTCCTCAAACATGAAGACAAGACTGCATCATTTAATTTTTATAGAAAAAAACATAGTAATAGTTGCACAATTCAGTAAATATACTAAAAAATACTGAATTGCAACTGTCAACAGGGTGAACATTATAGCATACAAATTATATGTGAGTCTCCTTAAAATATGCATATATATTTAAATATAGGTATATATATGTGTATTTATCTGTATATATGTATTTGTATACATGTACATATATGCATATATGTGTGTAGAACCCATGCCAAAAGTTGAATATATGACCAAAAACATTTAGAACAATCTTTGTAACTATGATACCAAGGTGAAAAGACACCCATGTGGAGACTACTATTACCAAAGGGATCTAACAACAGAAAAAGAGAACACACACATATACACACAAAATTAATCTATGATGTTTATATTCTACGGGTGGTTCCTGTAGTTTAAAAAGTAAATAAATAAAACAAACAAAAGACTACAACAACAACCCAGATGATTAATTTTATAATGTCTTTGCTACAGAAGCAGGAAAGTGTAAATTTCAAGAGGACAGTATAGGTTGGAAGTAGGTACCATTTCATTCTAATTCTGAAGCGAGTTAATGCCTCACTAGTAATGACAGTACAGATTATTTAAAAAATAATGAGCTTTAACACAAAAATAATTACAAAATGAATTAAAAACCTAAATGTAAGACCTGAAGCCATAAAATTCCTAAAAGAAAACATGGGCAGTAGTCTCTTAGACACTCGCCTTGGCAACATTCTTTTTGATATGTCCCATCAGGCAGAGGACACAAAAATAAATACAAACCAGTGGGAGTACACTAAACTAAAAGCTTTTGCATAGTGAGGAAAACCATCAATAAAAAGAAAAGACAACCTATTGAATGGGAGAAGCTATTTGCAAATGATATATTCAATATCCACTAAGGGGTTAATATCCAAAATATATAAAGAACTTCTATGACTCTACACTATAAAAACAAATAATCTAACTGAAAAATGAGCAGAACACCTGGATAGACATTTTTCTAAAGACATACATACGGCCAAAAGAACATTAATGATGTTCTACATCATTAATCATTAGATAAATGTAAATCAAAACCACAGTGAGATATCTCTTCATATCAATCAGATGGCTAGTATCAAAAAGACAAGAAATAGCAAGTGTTGGTGAGGATGTGGAGAAAAATGATCCCTCGTGCACTGTTGATGAGAGTGTGAATTGGTGTAGCCACTGTGGAAAAGAGTACAGAGGTTCCTAAAAAAAAATGAAAAGAAATGCCATGTAGTCCAGTAGTACTGTTACTGGATATCTACCAAAAGAAAACAAAAGCGCTAATTTGAAAAAGATATATGCACCTCTATGTACATTGCAGCAATAGCCAATTAGAGAAGCCAGTTAGAAAAACAATAGCTAAGATAGAGAAGCAACCCAAGTGTCCATTGAATGGATAAAGATGTGGGATACACACCTATATAATATATGTGATATATATCATATATATATATCCATCATAAAAATGAAATATTGCCATTTGCAACAACATGGATAGAGGTAGAGGGAATTATGCTAAGTGAAATAATCAGAAAGAGAAAGACAAATATGATACAATTTCACTTATATGTGAATTATAGAAAACAAAATGAACAAACAACAAAAACAACACGGAAGCAAGTTCGTAAATAAAGAAAACAAGTTGCTGGTTGACACGTGGAAGGGATGGGGAGACGGGAAAAATAGATGAAGGGGATTAAGAGGTACAAACTTCCATTTATAAAAGTCAAGAGGATGAAAAGTACAGCATACAGGATGGTCAATAATATTGTAATAACACTGTATGGCAATAAATACAGTTACCATTGTGAGAATTTCATTAATGTATAGTTAGAATTGTCAAATCACTATGCTGTAAATCTGAAACTAATATAGTATTGTATGTCAACTTTTCTTGAATTATAATGATAATAAGCTTTAAAACCATTTAAAAAAATAATTCAGTGAAGAATAGCTTAGTTCTTCACTGGTTTAACTATTCTGTGTGTCCTTACCTTAGCCTGTACCCCCACAGTGGCTTTTATTTTTCTAGTTATTCATACTGGAAGTATTGAAACCATTTTAAACATGTTAATATTTCTTAAATGTGTGTCTTACTAATGAAAGTAGATTTTCCTTGAAGATTTTAAAGCTCCAATTCAGAGTCCTTCACTTACATGGTTTTTCCCAGTTTCTAAAAAAGACAGTAGCTTTTTATCTAATGTTTAATGACTTCAGTTCATTCAGAATATTTAAGATTATTGAATCTTAAATATTGAACACCCTAATATCTTAAAGCACATATAGGAACAATTTTGGTATAATTTCAAATTTGACAAATGTAAAAACGTTCACAAAATTAGCTATCAAAAATCAGCTATCAATAATAATAAAACTTTAATGATTATGAAAACTATGCTACAGGAAATGCTGAATTAATGTTCTGTCCTCACTGTAGAAAACAAAGTTATTAAGTCACTGAAATATGAAGAGTCAAGCAAAGATAATGAGGATGAAGGAAAACCAATATTATAGAGGTATGTCAAGCTGTTAATTAAAACAGATTTGTGTTTGAGTTTTGCAATATTTTTGGTATTTCTCAGTTTTTAAAAATAGGTATATTTTGTGATTTATTTTCCAACTTGCAATACATATTAAATCTCATATTAACTTAATATTCATATATTTGGATTAAAAATACCCACAAACTTGTGGATTTTGTCTGATTCTTCCCAAAATCGCTTCAAATTAATGTGTGGGTTCTGTGCCCACTAGGTTCACTCACTCATCCTTTGCCTCAGTTCTTTCTTCCATGTTCCCTCTTAGCATTGCTTCCAAAATGTGTCTTTTTAACATACAATTTTAACTGGAAGAGATGATTTAAATTCCCCCTAGTTTTTATTTTAAATATTTTTTTCACGTGCAAATCCTAAATACTGAGTAAAATGTGGCCTTTCTTTGGTGAGATGACTGTTACGATCTTTAGCCAATTTTTTAATTGAGTTGTTTATTTTCTTGTTGTTGAGTTTTAAGAGTTCTTTTTTATTTTTTTTTAATTCAGAGATAGAGAGAGTGGGGAAGACGGGCAGAGCAAGAGAGACAGATTCTTAAGTAGGCTCCATGATCATGACCTGAGCTGAAGTCGAGAGTTGGACCCTCAACCAACTGAGCCACCCAAGAACCACAACAGTTCCTTTTATATTTTGTATGACAGTCCTTTATCAGATATATATTTTGCAAACATTTTTTCCTAGTCATTGGCTTCTCTTCTCATTATCTTGACATGGTCTTTCATAGACCACAAGTTGTTGTTTTTATATATATATTTTTAAGTTTTATTTCTTGATTTTGAGAAAGAGAGGGGGAGAGAGAGCATGAGTGGGGAGGGGCAAAGAGAATGAGAGAATCACCACCAGGCTCCACAGTGTCAGTGCAGAGCCTGATGCAGGGCTTGAACTCACAAACCATGAGATCATACCCTGAGCCTAAATCAGGAATTGGATACTTAACTGACTGAGCCACCCAGGTGCCCCTTGTAGACCAGAAGTTTTTAAGGTTAATGAAATCCAACATATCAATTATTTCTTGGTGGATTTTTGTCTTTGGTGCTCTTTCTAAAAGGGCACCACCATCCCACAGTCATTTAGTTTTTCTCCTATGTTATATTCTAGGAATTTTTTAGTTCTGTGTTTTACATTTATGTCCATGACCCATTTTGAGTTAGATTTTGTGAAGAGTGTCAAGTGTGTCTAGATTTTTTTTTTTTGCATGCTGTCATCCAGTTTTTCATAGATGTATATTTTAAGGATGGACCGTTTCAATATTGCCATATATTATACTTTATTTTGCCAATGTCTTCCACAGTGAGCATTGTTTTTTCCTATAAGGAATAATGTTGTCTTTTTAAGATTTCAGGTAACATTTCAACATATATATTTATTTAAAAAGTGATACTGAATTTGCAATACACACAACATTGTGAATATTAAAATAACAAATATAGAAATAAATCAAGATACATGCAAGAATTAGAGAGTATGACAACATGAATGAAATGTTTAATCCCTGGAACACAATTTTAAAGATAATAGAAAATATTTAATTTCTCTTGTATTATTTGTGTTTTGGTAAAGGTTGTAAAGAAAATTGTCGAATGACTTGCATTTTTCTTATTTGTTAAAAGCTTTCTCATGTGGAAAGTTGTCCTACATTGTGTCAAAAGAATAAGTTGTCAGACTGCTAATGTTTAATACATTATGAGAAAAACTGCCATGTACTATACTAATTTGACCTTTTCAGACCTACAACTTTGATTGGATGGACAATTTCTCTCTTATTTAAAAACTCAAACCCCTGTTGGGAAGAGCTAGAATGACCATCTGTTGAAATTCAGAATACTAAAAAGGTTAAAGTACACAACCGAATGCTTCAGAGAATATTACATAATTAAATCTTTCCATCTTATTTCCTGTCAAAAATTATGAAAACCTGAGATGATGGTATGAATTCAGCTTTCACTATTCAGAAAATAAAAAGTAAAGAGAGCATGTTGTATTATTAGGTTTCATATTGTAGGCCTATATGAAAATGTTTCTTAGTTTTAAGATGGAAGAGATCAGTCTAAATATGACCATCTCAGCACAAAAAAATGCTTCATGCCATTTCAGAATGATGTTTAGATAAAGAAAAAAAAAAAGAATTAATATTTGCCCTTCATTAATCCTAAAAGTTTAAATCACCTGTATTTTAACGTTGATCATATGTAGTTATAATTTATATTATTTCAGAAATTTAGAGTAGGAGAAATTAAAGCATAACAGCTGATAGAGCAAAAATTCTAAATAATTAGGTTTATTTACAAATGCCAAGGCTGATTTTTTTAAAAATAGAATTATGTCTTAGATTGGGCTACCAGAGCAAAGTACCATAGACTGGGTACTTTATAAATGACAGAAATTTCACGGTTCTAGGGGCTGAAAGTCTGAGATCAGGATGCTGGTATCACCAGGTTCTGGTGACAGCCCTTTTGTATCTTGCTGACTCTCATGTATCTTCTAAGGGAACTTACCCCATGCATGAGGGTTCCACGCTTGTAATTAAATTTCTTTCCAAAGTCCCACTCCTTAATGCCATCACAATGGAACATAGATATTAAGTGTGTATATTATATAGTCACATGATTTGAACATATGATTTCTGCATGTTACATAGTAATTATGGTAAATATTATTGCATAATTATATATATTCCAAAAGGTTTTAAAATGTATAAAATATTGATATAATTTGAAGACAAACTCAAAGAATACAATTTTTCCCATCAAGTAAAGACAATTAAAATAAATGCCATTCAATAATTTGACAATAATAGATGTCATTACACTTGCTGTAAAATAAAGAAAAGTAAGCAATATTGATTTTTCATAAAACATTAATTAATTAATTAATTAACTAAGTTATTTATTTTGAGAGAGAGCAAGAGCACTAGTGGAGGAGGGGCAGAGAGAGAGGGAGAGAGAGAATCCCAAGAAGGCTTTCCGCAGTCAGTACAGAGCCTGATGTGGGTCTCAGTCTCATGAACCATGAGATTATAATCTGAGCTGACATCAAGTCTGACAGTTAATGGACTGAGTCACCTAGATGTCCCTTAACATATTTTAACAAAAGTTGAAAAGTTTTAATAATATTGATTTAAATTAGAAAATAAACAGCATTCCTTTGCGGGGGCGACGGTCACGGAGGGGGGCACGTGTGGGGATGAGCACTGGGTGTTATATGGAAACCAACGTGACAATAAACTATTTGTAAAAAAAAAAAAAAAGAAAAGAAAAGAAACACCATTCCATTGATTCCTGACCAAAATTATTACCCTTAGTTATATTTTATAAAAAGGCATGCTGAACTGTTTTGCCCTATTTTTATGTCCATAGAAATTATACTTAAATCATAATTGTTCATATTTAAAGGGATGATTAAAAGCAAAAGGATAGACTTTTTAAAAAGTAAAATACTCTTACCAATATATTGAATTAGAGAAATATATAATATTTACATAAATATAATTCATTAGAATTGTAAGTAGAAAGATTCCAGGATGCAATTATCAAAATTAACCCAAGAAAGTCCATGTATGTACATACATATAACACATAAGGATATATATAAATATAAAATATATAACAAGAAAATATATAAATAGCAGAGTTCAGGTTGCTCAAACACATTGTGTCAAAACGAGTATCATAGTTCTTGCTATCTGACATAACTGTAAAAAGCTTTGTAAGATTCCTAGAAGAAGGTGATAAACAGATTCAGTAATCAACTGAAATGAAATGAATTTTATGCTCTCATATTTAACCCATCATTGCAAAATCACCAAAGGTCCATTGACTTATGTCAGTGTCATATAATACAAAGATTAAAAAAATACCTTAATCTCAGCATAGAAAGTAGCATTTCCATTTCTAGCAACATGTCAGACTAAAACATGGATAGTCCTTCAGCCACTATTTTAAATACACAGAAATGTTATATAAAATATACATTAACATACTAAAACATATTATGAGATTAAATAAGGAAAGACAAACTTCTAGTTGATAAAAAGAGAAGTACACACTTAAATTTGTGAGACGTTGGCAATGAGATGGATGGTTTTAAGTTAAATACAAAAGTACATCTTATAGACTAAAGGCTGGAATTTTAGTTCTAAACTGGGGACATAAGAGATGTAAATTCTTGAGAATATAAACAGGAGAAACTGGGAGTGGGGACAATGTAAAATTTAGTGGAAAAAAGGGAAGGAATGGCGGGGAAGAACTACTAAAGAATTTGAAAATATATATACATATCTCTATATGTCTATAAAATCTGGCTATGTCACAAAGATCATGTCTGTGCTCATAACTCAAGCAGCGACCTACATGAGTAGAAATGCAAATACATACCTAGATTTAAGGTAATACAGTATTTAGTCTTCATGGCATTTGATAGATATTATTAGAACTAAGTAATAATCACAAGACTAGGAAAAGAGCAACATTTAAAGATATTTTTAAGAATGTTCATAATTAAAGAAAAATATCATCTGTTTAGGAGTGTAACAGAGTCAAGCAAAGCTAGACAGATTTTAGTGGTGGTAGGACATTAAACACAAAGCAGCAATTTTAAAATCAAACAGAAAACGGAATACCTATAAATAAACAACTATATTACTGGCAGCTGCAGTTTCCTTTTCTCAGGCACATTAGAAGCCAGGAAAGAATGAGTAAAATATTTAAAGCGCTTAGACTTATATCTGTTAACACACAATTCAATAGGTTAGTCATATTTTTTGTCTTGCTATTTCCTCATTGACCCCAAACTCTCTTAAGGCAGCACCACCCCTCTATGCTAGAAGAGATAATTTAAAAATATGTTTTTTTAATGTTTTATTTATTTCTGAGAGAGAGAGAGAGAGAGAGAGAGAGAGGGAGAGCAGGGAGGGTCAGAGAGAGAAGGAGACACAGAATCTGAAACAGGCTCCAGGCTGTGAGCTGTCAGCACAGAGTCTGACACAAGGCTCGAACCCACGAACCATGAGATTATGACCTGAGCCGAAGTCAGACGCTTAACCGACTGAGCCACCCAGGTGCTCCCAAAATATGTTTTTTATATATGTTTAAAGAGTGCTTAATAATAACAAAAACTACACATTTGTCATTTACTTTTTTAGTACATAATGACATGCTTCAGACATCAAGTTGCACATACCCTACTCATAATTTAACATGGGAATTGCTAAAACATTTTAAATGTTTGCTGAATCAATTAATATATGAATACAAGCATAAATACATAAATGTAAAATCATGTTTGCAATTATATTTTCTTAATTATGTTCCTTGTTAGAAATGTCTAGTTGTTTATGGTTCCAAGAGCTATGAATAAAATTATAGATTCTTCTTCTCAGTTTAATATAGCCCTTGAAGAAATGTAAACAAAAAATGTTTTATCAACTTACAGCAAGACATACACACAACCATGAGCTTAAATCCTATAATCAAAAGGTTCAAGAGTAGAAAATACATAATAAAATCCATAGAAAAATCTTTGTTGAGAACAGAGAACAAGTATGCATCAGAGATATTGGGGGTTCAGTAACAGACCACCACAATAATATGAATATCCCAAAAATGTGAGTCAAATGGATTTATTGTTTTTTCCAGTGTATACAAAAGTTATGTTTACACTGTCCTGTAGTCCATATAGTGTGCAATACTATTATATCTAAAATATGTACATACCTTAATTCAAAAAATATTTTAGTCCTAATAAATGTTAGCCATCATCTAAGGTGTCTAGGAAGTCACAATCTTTTTGCTGGTAGAGTCTCGCCTCCATATTGATAGCAGCTGATCAATCAGGGTGGTTGTTGCTGAAGTTGGAAGTGGCCATGGTAGTTCCTCAAAATAAGACAACAGTTGGGGCACATGGGTGGCTCAGTCACACTCTTGATTTCAGCTAAGATCATGATCTCACAGTCCTGAGATGGAGCCTCCACTCGGCACAGAGCCTGCTTGGGATTCTCTCTCCCTCTCTCTCTGCCCAGCTCCCCTCCATCCCAAAATAAATAAACATTAAAAATAAAGTATGATAACGATGACATTTGCTACATCAATTGACTCTTTCACAACCAATTCCTCTGTAGCACATGCTGCTGTTTGAGAGCATTTTCTCCACAGAACTTCTTTCAAAATTGGAATCAATCCTCCCAAACCCTACCACTGCTTTACCAACTAAATTTATGCAAGATTCTAAATACTTTGTTTCCATTTTAGTCTTCACAATATCTTCACCAGGAGTAGTTTCCTTTTCAAGAAACCACTTTCTTTGCTCATCCATAAGAAGCAACTTCTCATCTGTTCAAATTTTATGAGATTGCAGCAATTCAGTCACATATTTCAGGCTCCACTTCTATTTCTCTTGCTATTTCCACATCTGCAGTTACTTCCTCCACTGAACTCTTGAATCCCTTAAAGCCACTCATGAGGTTTGGAGTCAACTTCTTCCAAACTTCTGTTCATGTTAATCTTTTGACCTATTCCCATGAATCACAAATGTTCGGAATGGCATCTAGGATGGGTAGATCCTTTCCAAAAGGTTTTCCAATTACCTTTGCCCAGATACATCCAATGAATCACTATGCCAGCTACTATGCCTTACAAAATGTATTTTTTAAACAATAAGACTTGAAACTTAAAATCCCATGGACTTCAGCCTAAATGCTGTGTTAGCAGGCATGAAAACATTGATCTCATTGTACATCTTTATCAGAGCTCTTAAGTAGCCAGGTGCATTGTCAATAAGCAGGAATATTTTGAAAGGAATCTTTTTTTCTGAGAAGTAGGTCTCAATAGTGGGTTTAAAATATTCAGTAAACCAATGTTTTAGACAGATGTGATGTCATACAGGCTTTGTTGTTCCTTGTATAGAGCACAGGCAAAACAGATTTGATATAATTCTGAAGGGCCCTAGGAGTTTCCGAATGGTAAACAGCATTGGCTTCAACTAAAAGTCACCAGCTGCATTAGCTCCTAACAAGACAATCAGTTTGTCCTCTGAAGCTTTGAAGCCAGACATTGATGTGTCTCTAGCTGTGAAAGCTCTAGATGGCATATTCTTTCAGTGTAAGGCTATTTAGTCTACATCAAAAATCAGTTTAATATAACTACTTTTTAAGGATCTTAGCTAGATCTTCTGAATAGCTTGCTGTGGCTTCTACATCAGTACTTGCTGCTTCACCTTACATTTTTATGTTATGGAGATGGTTTCTTTCCTTAAAGCTCAACCTCTGCTAGCTTTATTTTTTAAAATTTTTTCTTTATTTGTTTATTGAGAGAGAAAGAGAGAGACAGAGCATGAGCAGTGGAGAGAGAGGGAGACACAGAATCCAAAGCAGGATCCAGGCTCTGAGTTGTTAGCACAGAGCCCAACACAGGGCTCAGACTCACGAGCTGTGAGATCATGACCTGAGCCAAAGCTTGATGTTTAACTGGCTGAGTCACCCAGGTACCCCAATTTCTGCTAGCTTTAAATGTTTCTTTTGCAGCTTCCTCAACCTCTTTCAGCCTTCATAGAATTGAAGACAGGGTCTTGCTCTGGAGTAGCTTTGACTTATAGGAATTTTGCTCCTGGTTTGATCTATCTAGAACACAGAAACCTTCTCTGTGTCAGCAGTAGAGCTTTTTTGCTTTCTTATCATTTAATTTCTTATTAATTTGAGTAGCAGTTTTAGTTTCCTCTTAAACCTTTTCCTTTGTGATGAAAATTTGGCCAACTGTTTGGTGCAGGAGGCCTATTTTTAGGTCTATCTTGGTTTGTGACATGTCTTCTTCACTAAACTTAATCATTGCTAGCATTTGATTTAAAATGAGAGATATGAGTCTTCATTTTACTTGAACACTTAGAGGTCATGGTAGGGTTATCAATTAACCTAACTTCAATATTGTCGTTTCTCAGAATATAAAAAGACTCAGGGAGAGGAGGAGAGACATGGAAATGACCAATGAGTGGAGCAGTAAGAACACACACATTTATTGATTAAGTCTTCTGTTTTAAATGAATATTATTCATGGTACCCCCAAACAATTACAATAGTAACATCGAAGGTCATTGATCACAGATCACCACAACAAATATAATAATAAAAAGGTTTGAAATATTGTAAGAGTTACCAAGGTGTGTCAAAGAGACAAAATGAGCAAACGCTGTTAGAAAAATGGTGCTAACAGATTTGCTCAACACAGGGTTGCCACAAACCTTTAATTAAAACAAACAAACAAACAAACAGTGTTTATGAAACACAATAAAGCAAAACACAATAAAATGAGGCACGCCTTTATAAGATTTATAATCCAAATAATTAATAATAATGCACCTAAGATTTTGTATCAGAGTTTTTAAAGGGCAACCCATTATAATGTACCACACAAAAGATATAGATATAAAATCACACTTTGCTTACTTAATTAGAGAGAACAAGATCAGCATCAATAGTGGTCAAGGATCCCAAATGGCCCATAAAATTCTCCTAATAGTTTATACAGGGTGACTTGCCTATGTGGGCCCCTCCTGTGCTGTCGTGGAAAGACAGGGTCTGCTCCAGAGAGGGCTGATACTACAGTGGCATTGGCCAGGTGCTGTATGACACACAAATTTCAAGTAAGGACAAAGGAACATTCTTTGAGCCTGAAACAAGGGAAGATATTCCCATACAAAGTGATGAACTCACCACAGTTTGTGTGGACTCTCTATCTCCTACTGTAGAAATATTCCAGGCCCAAGAACCATTCTTAAGCATCTGAGTGCACATGAAAGACTGCACACATGATTCTACCTTCCAGAACACAATGTATTTAGGTTGAGAAAATATGTTTTATGTTTTCTCATTTAAAGAGAAAATTGAGACTATCAGGGAAAAAAAAAAACTCAAATCTTATTTTGCTACCAATCCAGATTTCTTTATTATTATATTGTATTCAACTATGAATGGAAGAAGAAATTTTCTCTGCATATCTTAACTACCTCTATATCCTCTAAGATCCTACTCTATCAATTATCTTTTGCCTTCTCTTCCTTCACTACCTTTCCACTGACACATTCATTAATAGTATTAAGATAGAGGAGATTTGGGGGTATAGCCACATTTTTCACTTTCCTTCATAGCCAAATGATATTTGTCCACCTTGAAGCCTCATCCCATCCACAAAAATCCAACATCTGAATCCAAAAATTCATTATTTGGATTAAATTCATTTTTTGGTGGTAACTGGTAAAGTATGTCATATGAGTCAGTGTTTATATTTTTGATAATGTCTTCTCTGCACCTCACAGGTAAATGCAAACACTGACAGGGGATTCAATACCAGATCACTTAGATCGCTTAAGTAACCAGCATGCTCTGTTTATTTCCAAAGTGGCAGGTATATAATACACTTGTCTGATGATTTTTATTTGTCTGATAAATTTTTTTCTTTGTTGGTTCACCTGTGCCACCTATTTATGTATATACATAAAACAGGGCATACTATCTCCATATATCAGGCTTTAGGAAAACAACTGTAACCCCACATTTTAAAACCCCAAACAGTAATTGAATGAATAATAATAAAACACAGGACAAGATTTTAGAGAATGAAAACATTGAAGCAATTCACAAAATATTTTTGAAAATGTTGACAAACTGTTGGCTAAGTCCCTGAAATCCCATAATAATTATATCTGCAATCAGCTGGATTACTGCAGCCTTATTTAACATTAATTTGAATAGGTTGTAAGGTTCTAGTCCCAGATGATTTGGTTAGGGCCCAGATAACAGAGTTAGAAATGCTTCCTAAGGAAAGCCAAGTGATTTACTTAATAAGCTGTGAGATGCATGGGCATTTATCTACTGATCTGAATGGAATGATCATTGTGAACACAGCAAATAAGTAGACTGTTCTTGAATTACTGGAGCCAACTTAATTTGCTCCATTATAATTTCTTATATATCTGTTATATGGCAGACAGCTTAGAGTAAATTGTCATTTTAGGATTTGCCCCTGATTCTACAACACATAATTTCAAAGAAATGCCCTCTGGGTATATACTAAGTGGCATGTGGTTTGATCTATTTCCAGAGGTAATTAGGTAAGAAATGTTTTTTTAAAATTGAGGGGCACCTGGGTGGCTCAGTCGGTTTAGTATCTGACTTTGGCTCAGGTCATGATCTCACAGTTTGTGGGTTCAAGCCCCGCATTGGGCTCTGTGCTGACAGCTAGCTCAGAGCCTAGAGCCTGCTTCGGATTCTGTGACTCCTTCTCTCTCTGACCCTCCCCTACTCATGCTGTCTCTCTCTCTCTCTCTCCCTCTCAGAAATAAATAAAACATTTTTAAAACTTAAAAAGAAAGAAATGTTTCTAAAATTGAGAAAACAATTGTCTGGATATGATATTTTTTTTTGTTGTTAACTGTGGTGGAACAAAAACAGAACTTTAGGACCATACTATTTTATCAACAGTTACTATGCATTATTTGTTTTATTGATATACAGTAAACATATATTAAATGTACCTAACATATATTTTTAAGATATCATACTAAAAACTCTTAGATCTAATTTGCTTCATCAAGTTTTCAAAATAATGATATTGTCTAATGAATATCTTATTAGGGATTTTATAGTCACTATTTCATTGAAGAATTGACCAAAGATAATGAAGATCACATGAAATGTTTGAAAAAAATAAATATTTCAAGTATTTTGTATTCCAGGTTTTCTAAAGAAAATAATCATTCTGGTAACTCATATTTAAATTACCTTTTTGTTAAATGTCTACATTATTGGTCTGTAAAAGTATACCTATAAATTGACCAAATATCTAAAATAGACTTCATATAGTTTAGAGAAATATGGATTATAAAATTTGACTCAAAATATTCAATTATAAAGCACCACCATGAGTGAGAGTTAAATGTTAAATAGTATTTTAAATCTATATATGTGTTATACAAAATTAGCAATAAGAAACACTTTTCCCATTTAAAATGTCAGAAGTTTCTTTAAAAAAATAGAAGAGAAAGAAAGAGAGCATAAGCAGGGGAGGAACAGAGAGAGAGGAAGAGAAAGAATCTCAAGAAAGCTCTGCACTGTCAGCACACAGCCTAATGCAAGGCATGAACTCATAAACCCTGAGATCTTGACCTGACCTGAAATCAAGAGTCCCATGCTTAACTGATTGAGCCACCCAGGAGCCTTAAGTTTCAGAAGTTTCTAAACTGCATTGTAAATAAAAGAACTATCATTTTTCTATTATTACTAACTATTCCTGTCATTCTGATCATCATGTATGTTAGAAGCCTGGCTTCTTGATCAGTTATTGGCATCATAAAGAGTATAAAGTATCAAGAAATCAAAGAACAATTTAATATTACCTGTGAAAATTTTCTTCACAGGTTGTTACCTTGAGAAATTGATTTTCCAGGAGGTAAACTTCAAGAGGATACAGATATTTATTTTGTATTTGGGTATCCCTAGCACATAGAATAATGTGCAGCTAATAGAAGGCATGCATTAGTTTTCGATCAATTAATTTTAAAAGAAAAAATCACAAGTCTATTGAGTTGACTTATAATCATTGTTTAGGTGATTATAATGTGATTTAAAGAAATGCAAAGCATTAAGAATAGCTTATTTGTCAACATACACATGATTAAAACCAACATGAGTTTTTAAATTAATTATAGATTAAAATAATCATTAAATGTATATAAATATATATTAAATGTGAAAGCTTATTTTAATTGGAAATAACTTTTCTAAAATATAAAGTTAAATATTACATGAATTTAAAGTGACTTTTTAGCATCTTGAGCTATAATTCATTCTTAAATGTGGAATTAAACATTAAAAATATTCATATTAATGTTTTTTCTCTTAATTTGATTATTTTTTGAATATCACCATTATACACAGTTCTCTATTTTTGATAGCTCACACAGTTTAAGATGGAAACTCACTGTATAATTCTAAAGGAAGTATACTTTTTTTATGTTTTATTTATTTCTGAGAGAGAGAGACAGCGTGAACAGGGGAGGGTCAGAGAGTGAAGGCAACACAGAATCTGAAACAGCCTCCAGGCGCTGAGCTGGCTGTCAGCACAGAGCCCGACGTGGGGCTTGAACCCACGAACCATGAGATCATGACCTGAGCCGAAGTCAGACGTTTAACCTACTGAGCCACCCAGGTGCCCCTAAAAGAAGTATACTTTTGTGAAAAGTCTTTTTGGATTTTTGGAAGCTGGAAGTTGATGTACACATGCCAAGTTCTCACTGCAAATTAATATATTATTAGTTTACTATTTTCTAATTTTATTAGTTCTCATAAATCAAAAACTATTAAATACATTGCTTATATCACATCTTGTTTGTTGTATCACATCAGACTCAAAAATGGATTGATATTAATTTGTTTTCTATAAAACTGAATTTTTATAGTATCTTTTTAACTACAGAAATATACCTTAACAGGAAAAGTATTTCAATATAAGCACAATGTTGGATAAAAGCTTACAGTTACTTTATTGAGCCAAATATGCTTCTTGATATATTAAAACTAATACTGTAATGATGACATCAACATGATTTTTAAATGTTTTATTATATGAAAGTATTCAAGTAAAAGAGAAATCACAAAATAAATACACATGTATAATCCACAGATTAAAGCAATTAAAGTCTTACAGGTGCTACACACTGATACACTTCCCCACTTTACACAATAGATTTTGCAACATATATTCATTAGTTCCATTCTTTCAAATTTTGTATAAATGAACCTTGATATATTTGTTTTCTAAAATATTCTTTACTCATCTTTTTGACATACATTCTCTTTAATAAATGTAGCTTCATTTTATTATTTTTCATGGCCATACAATAATGAATACTTTATTCATGTATTTCAATTTCCTTGGACCTATTTTTTGCTATTAGAAATGATATGTTATTGTGAAAACGACCTAATATTTCTTTAGGAGATATAAAAGAAATACAATACCTTTATTTATATTATGAACATCTCATATTTATTTGTCAATACTTTTTTGTTTTCCAAAATATATTTTTCCAAGGCATAGGCTTATTAACATTATATGGATACTCATTGGTTTAGTAACCTTATAACACTTGTTTTATTTCTTGGTGTGTTGAATCATATATCATTATTTGTGACCAGACTTAGTAACATTTTTGTCTGATATATTATTATCTAATTAGAAATTATCTAGCATTCTTTTAGCTTTTATTTATTTGAATAAACATTTTCCTTTTCCTTTCAACAAATAAGCGGCATGCTATTTACATATGTCTCCTTTAAATAGCATAGAACTAAATATTTTTGTTTTATGAAGTCTGAGACTATAATTTTGAACTGAAAAGTTAAGCTCGTTTGCCTTTTTTTGTGATTTTTTCCCCCTGTATCTGGGTTATTTTCCACCCTCCTTTTCTGTATTCTCTCTTTGCTTTGCTTTTCTGTTTCTTGCCTCCACATTTTTTAGCTGATACACTTCCCCATTTGATTATTTTCCTTCCAAAATTTTGAATTTTGAATGTTTTTCACTGTATTTATCTTCCAATTCCATCAAACTGGGATGCAAAACAAAGGCCTGTGTTTGCCAGTGGTCCTTCTACAAAGGCTCCAAAAGAAGTCCGTCTTTCTGCTGGTTGGAAGGCTGGAGGCTTTTCTGGCTACTATATCAGAGCTCAGCAGGGAGAGAGAATGAGAATAGCACCAAACCAAAACATCACAGCCTCCTCTGTCTTACTGCTGTATCTCCTGGATAGATGATATTCAGTTACTTTTGTGAATTCGGTCAATTTCCAGAGTTCTGAAATGGTTACATTTAGTTTATCTGCCAGTATTTTCATTAGCTTGTGAAAGAGTAAATTCACCAAAATCCTACTCTGCCATTCCAGGAATCAAAATCTTCCCTTCAGGGGCACCTGGGTGGCTCAGTCGGTTAGGCGTCCTACTTTGGCTCAGGTCATGATCTCATGGTTCATGGGTTCAAGCCCCGCGTCGGGCTCTGTGCTGACAGCTAGCTCAGAGCCTGAGATTCTATGTCTCCCTCTCTCTCCAGCCCTCCCTTGCTTACACTGTCTCTCTCTCTCAGAAATAAATAAAATATTTTAAAAAAATCTTCCCTTCATTATTATCAAATACATTGGTTATTTTCTCTAAGAATTACACCAACCAAAATTTTGATTATTTGATGGCAAAATTCAAACAATATAAACTGATAAAGAGATAATAAAAGATGACAAGAAAATAAGGCACTTGTGTGCCTGCGTGCCACAGATTCTCCTTTTTTCATATACCGTAGATATATCTATAGATATATGAATATGTTATAGATATTTGTCAAAATTTATAAGAAAGTTACCACATCTTAGGCATATACATTGAATAAAGGGAAAAATACTAAATGCAATCTTGAAAGAAAAAATATGATTATCTGGCTTCTTCCTACTTAAAGACATAAGGCATCCTACAAGAATAAATTTCAACTAATTACAGGCTGTCAAAAATTCTGTTTCTTGGTCTGTGTGTGTAGGCATGTGTTTTGGAGGGATCTAGCATATTATAGTTTTTTAGCTGCCCCAGGTATTTGAATCATTCACTGTATCCAATGGCCAGCAAAGAACAACAGAAACAAACAATAAAGCAGATGGCTTCAGTTACATAAACCAGGTGTTAACTGTGTATAACCGAAAGCATCATACCACAAAAAAAATTTTCCTGGTCAGCAAAATCTCTCTATATAAAGAGACGCTGGGTTTCAAACCAATATTTTTCAAAAACATATGTTATTTTATAGATTTCCTTTTGTTAGCCCTACTACCTATTTGTTGTTGTTGATCCTGTCTCCTAAGTATTGATTAGAATAATTTTGGGAATGCCAGCTATGTGATTTTTTTTCATTATTACATTACAATAACAGTTGAATCAAATCAAACTGGAGAAATCATCTGCATTTAATTACAACAATCTATTATAGAATTAGAGAATTTTAAATGCTTTTGCTTATGGAATCATAGAGCTATGCCAAATTAAATCAGCCTTGATATCCCAATCACCTTCATTTTAAGGAATTTCTACATGCTTATGAATAAATTTTGAGAATCACTGGCAAAAGAAAGGGATATAATTTACAGCCATATTATATATATGTATTTTAATGTTTATTTAGTTTTGAGAGACAAAGAGACAGAGTGTGAACAGGAGAGGTGCAGAGAGAGAGGGAGACACAGAAATTGAAGCAGGCTCCAGGCTCTGAGCTGTCAGCACAGAGCCTGATGTGGGGCTCGAATTCACAGACTGTGAGATCATGACCTGAGCCGATGTTGGCCGTTTAACCAACTGAGCCACCCAGGTGCCCAAAGCCATATTATATTTCAAATAACACACTCTGAGATTGCAGGATATCTTGGAGATGTTTCTATACTGTGCTTTCAACTTACTGAGAATCTTCACAACTGAAATAGTTACACTACTGTGTATGTATTGTACCAGTTATCAATGCATTGAGTCAACTTCAAATTCAATCTTTTATCTGCTCTTTGATAATGGAACTGAGTTTGTAATTTTCCTTGTATGCAGAAAAAAAATATTTTTGTTGGCAAAGGGCAATTTAGAGACATTAAGGGAAAAGTTTTGTGTTCATTTTCTTCTTCCAGTATATCCATCTAGTTGTGTCCCTACAGCATGTAGCTTTTTCCATCAGTGATTCTCCAGCCAGTAGTAAGTGACAATTCCTCATAAATAATTTCCCCCAGAATGCACATCCCTCTTTCATAGTTTCTAGTGGTAAGTGGCATCACTGAATATTTTAGAAATGTGAACTCAGCGCAAAGTCAGCTAATGAATTATATGGGAACTCTGGCTCCCTATCCAGATAATTGCCAGTTGACTTTTTGATGGGTCAAAACTCCTACCCCTTTCTCAGAAGTCCTCCTGACAGCTTTTTGGCCAGACAACCAGTTCCACTATTGAATTTTAAGTAGATTAATAGTAATCCCCACAAGAAATTTACTGGATGATTTGCCAACATCACAGAAGGCTTTTCTCTGCTTACCAAATCACTCGGCAGACTGTGGACGTTGTTGCTGTGGACAACGCAGCTAGCTTCTTAACCATCTAGTGGGGTTTTACAACATCTTATGCAGTGAAGAGTGAATACAAGCTTTGGGTAACAATTTTTCCTTCCAAAATTCTCCCTCTTTGGGAGACATTCATTAAGCCTTAGAGCATCCTTTAGAGTTACCTCTTTTTCTCTTAGACAATTTCCTCTCATTTGATCCCCTGCTAGTAATTGTTTATGTTAAAATTTTACTCATCAAATTATTGTTTTGTTTCTAGTTATGGAACTCAAAATAAAATATAATTGATAACAGAAGTAGTTTCTACAGATTGACCCAAAATGTAGGTTTTGGAAATGTTTTGGTTATGGCATTTGGCTTAAAAGTGCAGTACTAATGTTCTCGTTAATAGGAAATGAAATGTTAGTGACCTATAATATCATAATCAATCAAACTATCATGTGTCCTTGTTTGTTATGAAGTGCCGACTGAAGCACTTACTTTGGGAATCCAAGGAGCTGTTGCATTTGACCTTTCAAGCAATAATGGTAACTATAAGACTGTGTTATGGAATAGAGTCTTTTAGGGCACTCAAGTGCTAACAAAGTAAAATGGCAGGTTCAGGTCCATCAATTTTTTTATCAAGTCATGGTGCAACAACCAGAGATCTTCCATGACAGCCCTAAGAGAATGCAGCATTCCTGTACACACAGAAATAATACTGCTGAAAATGACACACAAAGTTAATTTTGAATGTGACAGAATTAAAACTACAGTTGAATTTACAGTCACACCAAATTTCTAGTGTGAAATTTAGGGCATTGCTTCATAAATAACTGGATCCTGAAAGCTGTAATGAAGACATTTGGTTAGGCTGAGATAAAACTGACACTATGAACTCCCAAGTCACTCTGAGACTCACTTATCAGTAGAAATAGTTTACTTGCCAGTATCTGATGAGATTAGTGTTCTTCTGCTCAAAAACCCTGGGATAACTCCAACAAGGGCAGATGTCTTGCAATGTGATACAATTTCCCTAAAGATCCACCACAAGCATATTCTGTTGCCACTAGAACTATGACTAGAATAAAATTTACCATTTCAAGGTGTATATAACCAGATCCAAAAGGAAAATAAAATACATACCAAAAGGCATTGATAAATATCTGAGTAAGCAGGCACCAGTATCATGAAAATCTCTGGCTACTCTCTTCTGTATGCCAGGCAAAACTGTAGTGGATGCCACCAGTGAGACAGCTTACAAATTTCAATGGAGATAGGGAGTTTTGTAAGTAGTAGAATCCAAGTAGCAACACTTAACCACCAATGCAGGTGTGCAATTAGTATACCACAAAGGGCAGCAGAGGTGAACTGGTATGAGCATGCCTTGGCCCACAGATACCTTTCTTTTTGGCTAATTGATTATGGTGTCCCTAGGGTAAAATAGATGTAGCTTACTAGAGTAATTCTGGATATGTATATAGCAGAAAAACAAACAAAGTTCTAGTAGCCAAGGAATCTGACTTGAAGCATAAATTGCTTTCAGACCTGAGTGAATTCACAGATTCAGGGAACACTGAATAAAGGAGGTTGGTTCCTCTTGAAATAGAACCTAGCACCTTTGGTGTAAGTTTACACTATGAATCCTACCCAGAGCTTTATCTAAAGGGACCATAGAGGAGTGAGAGTTCATGGGGAAAAGGAAATATTTAAAACTTTCTGGGATTATGAGTCACTAACTTTGAATTAAAACTGGTATTTGGCCACTATGCTTCACCAGTCAAAACAGAGACTTGCAAACACTCACTCATGGTGGAAGTTATGAAATAAACTTCCTGAAAAGATCAGATCTGTCTTACAGAGATCTTTATATGGTACCATCTCCCCCACTGACAAAATACATGAGACTGAAAATCCAGAGAGGGAACTGGAAATCTTTTCTCTCAATATTACACCCATTAACCAATTTGCATATTTGCAGATGTTTTTGGTTTTGTTTTCTTTCCATCCCAGTGATATTGGGCTTTGTTTTTACTGTTTGGATATCTTAGCATCCAAAGAAAGAATCCTTCCACTAAGGGACACAATAATAATTCTACTGAATTGGAAGATGATACCTAGCCATTTTTTTGCTCTTTATGTGATAAAATCAACACAAAGAAAGAATGCTTTTTCTACTGATTTGAGTAACTGATTCTGATTACTGAGAGGAAAGTGGAGTAAAGAGCACTATGAATGAAACTCAGGGCACACTCTAGGCACCTCTTAGCTCTTCCATGTCCAACAGTAAAGGCCAATGGAAAATAATAACAACCTCTCCAAAAAGGCAAAATATTTGAGGACTCAGACCATTCTATAATTCAGATTTGAATTACTCCACTGAACAACCTCAACTAGTTCATGTTTTTGAGCAGTGTGGGGGAAATATAGAATGGATAATGGAAGAAGAAACCTTCAATATTATTTCCGATTAAGGAAATAAAGACTGTTGTAGTTTTTCATATGCATTTATTTGTATTTGAAATTATACACATTTATGTACACATTTATTTGTATTTACTAATCATTTTTTCTTACCTCTCTTTATTAGAAAAATATGTATGGAAAGTCATGGCAAGTTAACTGCTAATTTAGTATTAGGTAACAATATTCAGTGGATGGGACTGTGACAGAATTTGAGAAGTAAGTCACATAGCCAGTAATGGATGCAACATCTTGGATCTGAGATGGTTTCACTTTGAGAAAATTATGAAAACTTCTTTATTTGTAAAAAACAAAGTTATATCTTTTTAGGTGGAAATGTAGTTTCTTTGCTTCTGTAGGAAAGTTTAAATAAATGTAGTCTGGTGTATATTAAAGCTGAGTAGTAGAAGAGCCAAAGGGCTACATTAGCTATTAACTTATTGCTTCCTTGCTCTGTGACAATGGAGTTAGGCCTTATAATTAATTAACGATTGATTGATTGATTGATTTACTTACTTACTTATTTGCCAGTACAATGTTAAGCCCTGTTAGTAGTGAATGGTTAAAAGGATTTTCTCTTTCTGGTTCTAGTGATTTGCTGTTCTATCTGTGCACTTATGAAGTTGTGCTATTATTTAGCAATGTCCTCGTGGCCAGCAGCAAGAGGCACTGCCCCCATCTTCTCCCAGGACACACTAACCCACTTGGCTGGTTTCCAGAGGTAACTGGCACTTTAGCATGAAAGGCTTTGGGATAGCCAAGGGATCAGTGGCATTCATAAGGACACCCCGACTGGCCTGCTCACATTTTCCAAGTGACAACTTCTAAGTGAGTCAACACCAACTCCCTGACTCCCAAACTTAATATTTCTAGTTTTCTGGTGAGTTTAGTCAGTGTTTTTAGCTGGCTTTCCAGCAAATCTAGAACAATTGTATGGCAGCTTACTAGTGCATCTTATTTTTCTCCACCTGTCAGCTACCATCTTTGGCCAGAAATAGTGGGAAATGTCTCCACCGTTCTGTTGGCTTCAACCACTATCTCCAAAGAGGTCTAACCTGATACTCTCATCAGTCTGGCCATTCTGAAGATTCTCCCCTTCAGTATGTTACTTTTTTGGTTGCCCTCGCTCAGACCTAAAGTATCCTTGAGAATTCTCTCCCCTACCCTTCACACACACTTAAGCAATTTAATGTTATTCTAATCCTCACACACTTAGCAATTTACTGTTATTCTAATCCCAAGCTAATAATTCTTTATATTAAACCTTTCTTGTTCAAATTCTTTTTCTTTTTAGACCCTAAATAATAAGGATGTTAACTAATATTTTTGTAGAATTTACTAGTAAAGAGCTGATTGTTTTGAGAAGTTAGATGGCACTACATAAATGATAGCACCTCCAGATATGGATAAATTCAGCGGTGTGCTTCATGGAAAGGTTATGTAATAATGTTTTAGAATTTGTTTTTAGTCTTCAATGTATTGTTTGTTACCTGATTTTCATCTGTTAAGGAGTCCACTCTCTGCCCTTTTTATTTTCCAGAGCTATTATCTAATTATTTTTCATTTATGTCCTAACTTCTTTAATATTTTCTCTTACTTCCAGGATATATAGTAAAAGAGGATGGATGCAGCATGTACTCCATTATTCTCTCTTAAACCAGAGGGTATGGTAAATACTTTCAAATGACTGTGTTCATTCATTACTTATGCACTAAGTAATATTTTAAGTGTAATTTTAGAAGTTTTTAGCCTTAAGTCTTTAAGGTTATTTTCACATCCTGTTGTAATTCCTGAGTTTTAAATTTCAGTGATTTTTAATTCATAGGCATAAGTTTTTAAAACTCAGGAAACACTTCTCATAAAATACTAATGTATCTCTGAAAAGTGAGTAATAATTTTCTCCATGACACTTTTTTCTTTTCTCTTTCATAATTTATCTATTTGTTGCCCTTCATAAATAGCATCTTTGTTATTCTTTGAATGCCAAATGACTACAATTTAGATTTCTTTTATATAATATTTTGATAAGTTAATACTCTATTTCTAAGGAAAATGTGTCTTTTTCCTTAAACAATTCATCCTTGTATCTTTTTGTCACCTTATCATTGTATGTACCATCCTCATTTAAAAAAAAGGATTTAGAATTATTCACTCTCATAGCCATGTTATTTTCTACAGCACCATTTTCAATTGAAGTGTTCATAAATGTTATAGGTCTCTTATTTTTAATATTGTTTTTCTGTTCTGTGAACTTTGAAATAGAAGAAAGATAAATATTTACATAATAGTTTAGATAGCAGTTATTTCTATAAAACTGAAATTTGTAAAGACTTTTACTTGAGCAATGAAATTCTTATTAAATGTCATTTTAAATATGGAATGTTTCATGCTGAAAATTAAGTCAAAGATGGGTAATAATGAGGGGAGTAAGAAAAAACATAAATGCCACTCTTAAGTTAAACAAGAATATCCTTATCTTGTCAATTTTTTTCAAAATATAATTAGCAATATCATCATTTAAAAACTATCTTAATAATAGTACTTTGTGTTCTTTTTTTCAATTAGAACATTTCTTTTTAGAATATATGTTCAACCAACACTTATGGCCTGGTAGTTCACCTGTTTAGAATTCACTGCTGGTCCCTACTTAACTGACAAATGTTGGTTTCTTCATCTATAAAATGTGAGAAATAATGTTTATTCCTCAAATAATTGTTTTATATAATGACGAAATGATTGCAAATCCCACAGAAAAATTTTGACTGTGGTAAGCCCTAAGTATTAGATATTTTTTAAGATTAATTTTTAATGATAGGTTGTCAAAGAAATGATGGGGCAGGAATGGGGCAAAGCTTCAAAGGTGAAGCTTTTCAGAGTGAATTCAAGTGCCAACAATATTCAGAAAGTTGTCTTAATGAAATGCAGTATGAGATCACTCAGCCTATAAGAGAATGCTGGCCCTGGTTTCTAAGGAATAGAGACAGCTTACAAGTGAGGCCAAAGTTTGAGAAACTGTGAGAATGACTAGACTTGAGATAAATGGGATTTTATCATTGTTGCAGGTAATATAACCAGGGTAAAGGTTCTGTGTGTAACAGGACCTCTCTAGCATGTGGATTTGTAGAGTTCAAGGGTTGTGACATTGAGTAATGTCAGTGCTGAGTGAATTTTTATGACATATGACATGGGCCAATATGATGCCTTGGAACTGAATCCCTAGTGGCAACAAATTTCTTTCTGGTGTTTTGACATTTTTTGGTAAAGAAGTAATAGAAGGAGATTTGACCTAAATATCTATACAAAAAGAGTAATAGCAATCGTGTGAAATAATACTATGTAGACACATAATATGGTGACAAGTTTAAACATAAATGTGCAGAAAGTTGCAGCTTTTTAAGTTTCTACTTAGACCTCTTGAGTCCCAAGTCACAGGGTTTGTGGCAGAACATTTTAACTTCCTAATTAACTTAGGTTAATCTCTTTGTGTTTTAAAATCCTCTTTTAGTCTATTCTATAAATCTGTCTCTTGGGGGAACTTCCAATGTTTGTTTTTGTTTCTGTTTTGTTTTTAAAGTGCATATGAATAATAGGAAATTTTCCTGATTTTGTTTGTAACTGGAAGGCAATATTGCTATTTCAGCTATGGTATTTGCATCATCTTCTATGCGGTCCAGGATCCCTACGTGACATCAGAGTCTGGTCATGTCCACCAGAAATGTGGTGATTTCTTGTCCTCTGGTAAGCGAGAAGTGAAGTAGTTGCTATCTTTGCATTCAGGGAAGTTTTTTTCATCCTCCTCTGTTAACTTGCTTGACCTGCACACCTCTGGATGCAGACATTTCATCCTGCCTTTGGATATAAACTGGCCACTTACTAGCCTTTCTATCTGATCCCATCACTCCTCTCCAGGGGGCTTTCTCAGTAGCACACCGGCCCCCAGCTCAGCGAACACTTCATCACTCTCAGATATGGGAATTTTCTGTATTTACTACATACCAGAAAATCATTTAAGATTTAAGTCCATTAACTCATTCATTTTTCTCTGTCTACTGATGCACTATAGCTATTTTTACTTTGTTATAACTATGCTTTTGTTACAAGACCAGCCTGATTGACAGTAATAGGTGTTTTTAGGGTTTCAGTTACCATCTTCTTCAGAATTTAAATTTTCAGGTTCTGTAGCCAAGACACAATCAGTCTATGTCTGTGCACTTCCCTCCTGATTCATGTCATTTCCCACCCTCTCAACTCAGAAGAAAAGGAGCAGGATTTTCTCACTTAAAAAAATAAGGGCTACTCAGGGCGCCTGGGTGGCTCAGTTGGTTAGGCATCTGACTTTGACTCAGGTCATGATCTCATGGTTCGTGGGTTTGAGCCCCATGTAGGGCTCTGTGCTGAACAGCTAGCTAAGAGCCTGGAGCCTGTTTCAGATTCTGTGTCTCCCTCTCTCTCTGACCCTCCCCTGCTCATGCTGTCTCTTTCTCTCTCTCTCAGAAAATAATAAATAAATAAATAAATAAATAAATAAATAAATAAATAAAATTAAAAAAAAAAACAAGGGCTACTCTTCTGATTATCATTGAAATCTTTCTATATAATACTGGAATTCAAATAGACTGGTCTTTATATAGAAGAAATGAATATTATTCAGCATCTGTACTTCAAGCTTTCTCTAGGGCTGTGCTATCTAATACAGAGTCACTAGCCAAAGGGGCTACTGAGTAATTGGAATGTAGATTGTTCAGATTCAGATGTGCTGTATGTATAAAATACACAACATATTTTGCAGATTTGTTAATGACAAACCTAATGTTAAAATGCCTCAATAATATTTTATATTGATTATATGTTGAAATTTTCTATATATTTGGTTAAAGTTATTTTAATGTTTCTTTTTATCAAAAACGTGTCTTCTAAAAATTTAAATTTAATTATATGCCTCACATTAGATTTCTAATGGACAGTACTGTTCTAGGAACTGAAATGCGCCATCTGTGTGACAAATCTGGACATTAACTCCTGATTTCTCTTTCATTTCCTCTGTAATAAACTTAATTTCTCAAGTGGCTTTCTCAGGCAGAATAAATAACTGGAAAAAAGAAAACCACACTAACGTACATATGTAATATAAAATATATTTTTTAGTGAAAAAAATATATATACTTAATTTATATGTATTTTTTCAACTATAGGCAGAGAGATTTTATGGGCATCTAGGGTACCACAGATTCCCCTATAGAGTTTACTTCCAGGTCTTGATTATATGATTAAGGCAAATAGACACTAATGAAGGCGGATCACAGTTGAAAATCTTCAGTGTCACAGCACCAAAGAAAATAAGACATGTAGAGGGTTTTATTGCCTATAGATATTTGAGACTTTGTACCAAAGCTGGACAGCATGATATTCATATTTTACTACTCTTTATTTATATATATCTTTATGAAGGTAACATCTATATAACAAAATTAACCATTAATCATTTTAAAGTATACAATTCAGCATCACTCAATACATTTACAATGTGGATGTGGGACCATCACTTCTATGTAGACCCAAGATACTTTCATGACTCTAAAAAGTTTGAAAGCAGGCAAATTCCTGCTCATAAGAATTCCTGCTCTCTCATGGGAACCCATATAATTCACCCTTAACAATGATATCATATTCTTTATAGTTTATATTTCTTCTTTAGTCATCTTTGGTAAGATAATTATTTGGTCGGATTTATCAGTTGCAGACAAACTGTAAACTAATATTTAGACTATCTATTTGTTACTTATTGACATCTGTGAGATATGAGGTGATATGCTTATTTTAATACTAATATTGGTAACTCTAACTTCTTTTTTTCTTATCATCTTATAGGTTTATTAATAAAATTTTTTCAGTGGACTACTTTCAGCTTTGTTGATTTGCTTTTTTGTATGTTTTTTTCTCTTTCATTGTTTCCTGCTCTAGATTTGGTTATATTTTTTCTTATATTTGATTTCCTTATTATTTTTTGAGCATCTTGAAATGAAAGATTTAAACACTAATTTTCTTCCTATAATTTTCCCTAGTGTATACATTGAAAGCTATTAATTTCCCTCTAACTGATGCTATAACTGTATCCTACAAAAGATTGTATGCCAGGACTTTTTACTTTGTTCAAATATTTTTAAATGTTTACTTTGATTTATTATTTAACTCATTAATTATTAAGTAATGTATATCCTTTCTCACTTGCAAGTGAGTAGTTGTTTTCTAATTATCTATTTGTTGTTAATTTTTAGATTCAATTCAGTAAGTCAGGAAACAAAAATGATTTTAATATTTTGAAATTGTTAGTCATTTGCTTTATGTCCCAGCATATGGTCTGTTTGGTAGTGGATGCACATGTGAAAATAATGTGGATATTATAATTTTGCATAGTGTTCTGTAAGTGTCAATTAGGTAAACTTTGTTAATTTTTGTTCAGATATTATATATCTTCATTGATTTTTTTAGTTAATTCTATCAGCTATTGAGGAAAATACATTAAAGTTCCCCACTCGAGTTACGGAGTATCTCATTTTTGTTTTTCTCTATAGTATTTTCATATATTTTGAAATTATACTATTGGGTACATTCAGAATGATTACATTTGTAATTATAAAGATTGATATAATAAAGAATTTAGAGGGAGTGTAGAAGACATCTTCGTGTTATCAGGTATGATAGTTTAAAAATAAAGTTCCGATAAGTACTTACAGTAACAAAAAAAGGGTTATAATAAAATTATGAGTATCTGTCCTTCAAAAAACACAATGGAAAGAGTATAAAGACAAACCTACCAAGTTAGGAGAAGGTACATCTGATTCTTTGTATGCAACAAATGAAAAAGAAAAATGATTGATGGCCCAATAGAAAAAAAGAGATCAAAACAAATAAATAAATAAATGCTTCACATAAAATATTCAAAGGGGCAGAAAACATATGGAAGGATATTGAACTTCACCAGTCATCAATACAATGTTATAAATTTACTCACACAACAATGACTAAAATGAAAATAACTGACACTTTCAAGTACTGACAGGGATACTGAAATACAGTAACTACTATACAGGGCTCATGAGAGTGTAAATTTGAATTTACTCTGAAAAACTCTTTGAGATTATTTCCTAAAACTGAATTTACGCAAACCCTATGGCTCTAGCATAGGTGCTAGAATGTTCCCAGTTACACTATTCAAACAGTTCCTCCTCTCACAAAACAAAAGCAAACAAGAAATACACCTCAAAAAACAAAACGAAAAACCGAACACCCCCACAAACAAAACTTAAACGGTGAATAAAAGTTACTGTATAAACACAGTACAGGGAGGTGAGGAGCCACGCCAGCACAGAAGTAAGTCGCACAGAAATTTCCAGTGCTTGTCCATCCCAGGAACATCCATATGAACAACTTAACCTGTGTGAGGACACACCTTCGCCAGAGCCGAGTCCACGCGGGGGACTCCGGCCCAGGGTGAAGCACAGAAATAAAGGGTAGGAGAAATGCTCCTAGTTCCCCCTCACCCCGCGCGAGCCGGGCCAGGGTGTCCAGAGGCACCTTCCGGAGGGGGTGGGTGAGGTGGGCCCCCGACTTCACAGGCGTCCCCGACGCGGCAGGCGGGCTCTGCGGCCCTGGCACCGCCGGCTCCAGTGCCACCTGCCTCCTGGCGGGCTCCTCCACACACAGGGCTCGGTTCTGCCCGCTGCCCGCCGCACCAGCGGCACTGTTGTGCCCGAATCGCGGGTCCCAGAGACCTCCAAGGAGCCGGCACCCATGCAAGTACAAAAGGGTCTTTATTACAAGCTCGAGCAGGGGCTCACCTGTCTACCGGTGTCGTGGCAGCAAGGTGAAGCGAAGGACAATAGCGAACAGGGTTTTTAAGGAGTAAGGGATGGGGGTGTTACAGTACATGTAGCATCATCACATAAGCACCAATTACAGTTACAGCTTTGACCATTCAGTATCCGTGAGGTG
>NW_024082668.1:0-125607 GCF_003009895.1 Hyaena hyaena
TCTCAGTGGATTCTGCGTCTTTTTTTCTCCCAATCTCTCAGGTTTTGTAAGGTTTCCAATGGCTTCAGATCTTTTCTGTGTGATGTATGGGCGCGAGTGCAAGTACGGAGCTCCTTACTTCTCCGCCATCTTGCCCTCTCTCCCAATGGATAACATTCTATACAATTATCTTGTAGTTTTTAAACATTAATGGAATAGCCAAGAAATCCTTGTTGAAACGATTGTTACAAGGCAAGCGTGTATTACAGCCATAGATTCACTTTGATGATTAAATCTTATGAAAATTTTTGATCTGGTTTCTGTTCTAAGAAGGTGCAATTTTGACTCTTCTACATTACTTGATTTATTTATTCACATTATCTTGGTTCTTTCAAGATGAAGGTGAACAGGGTTAAGTTACTCTAGTTAACATGGGTGTGATGAAATATTCTAAGTACACATGGTTGAATGAAGGAAGAAAAGGAAAATGTCTGAGCAGGTCTCGTGAAGACTTCAAACATTTGTGAGGATCGAAAAGTAGCTTTGCTGTTACTGTGCTACAGTACGTGTACCCTGGTTACTTTCTCCCTACTAAAGATTACTGACATTTATTCCAAATGCAAACTCTATCATGAGCTCTGATTATGTCCCTTTATCATTTTCCAGCTTAATACATACTTATTGGATATTATTCTCAGACCTTACTTCTGGCTAATTTATCAATAAGTGCCATTGGCTTGTTCTCTATTTTCTCTAATAAGCTATAAACCTGAGGTATGACATACATACACTAGAAGACATAGTGGCCTATTTTTAAAGGAATTTAAAGTGTACATAGCTGACTGTTGTCAAATGTGCTTTCTACCTAAGTTGGGGATGGTCTTATACCACCAAAGTCTTTCCAGTTATGAACACTGAGTAAATACTTTGCTTTAGTCCCTATGCTGGATACACTGAATAAAAAAAAAGAATAGATATCTTGCCCACAAAGGACATAGAAAAAGACATAGAGAAAAGATCACAAATGTATTAGGGAAAGAGGAAATGCTAATACAGTTATGTACTAGGTTAAAAAAAAATGGGAACTTACATATGGAAATCTCATGGACAAAGAGATGGGGAGAGGCTGTGTAGGAAAGATTCCCAGAAGTGGTGATATTTAGAGAAACTGGGATGCAGGTGGGTGTAGGGGCTTCTGACTGGTGTGAGAAACAGTTGTCTTAGAAATGATGAGCTCAAGGACATTCAGATGTTTTCTATGGCTGGCAAGTAGAATACAAATGATGATACTGTGGAAGATGAATCTGAAACATTGGATAGAAGTAAGGTGCTGATGAACCTTTTGCCGCATCAGAGGACTCTGATCTCAATTCTATAGGAATGGGGGATAACCATGATTTTAAAGAGTCTCCACATTATTAAATACACTGTTTGGCTTTACTTTAATAAGCATCTTACTCAAACACTTAGTCTAAACACTTACTAAACACTTAGTCTCATTAATTACTACTGTCCTTACTGCCCTCTCTGGACACGTAGGCATCCTACATTTGAGCCCTAATTCTAGTAACTTGCTTTGTTTGAAATTCTCACTCCATTTGTCTCTTTCAATCAAAGTCCTATATTTATTTTCAAACCTAACCCAAGAGCAAACTTTAAATGTCATGCTGTTAGCCTTCATTCTTTCTCTGTGTCCTCAACATATTTTTGTCTTTTAAGTAATTAATGCATATACTGTTAAAAATAGTGTTGATACTTGCACCTTGCAACATTGGGTGTTTTATTATAATTATATGTACTGTACTTGTTTGTTTATTTAATTTTCATATGGGTCTGGAACAATTCTAGACCTTCGAATCAGAATCTTTGGTGAAATAAACACAGCATATTTTGATTTGTTTTGTTTTTAAATAAAATAGTCACTATTAATTTTGTTGAAAAATAGCAAATTAAGGAGCCATTATGTAAGGATTTTCCCCCTTTATATAAATATACACATCAAAAACAAAGCCATTTTTTAAAAATTTATGTATTCTAATTTTTCAGTTGTATATGTTTTCTCAGGGTTCTCACTAAATAAAGTACAAACTGCCAAGAGCAGAGATCAATTTTATTTTTCTTAGATTTCTATAACCCCTATTGAGTGCTAGGTATATCTTAATTTGTCTTAATTTATACTTTTTCACTTGACATTTTCATTCTGAATAAAAACTACCTTCTATTCATGTAGGCACATCAAGTGTTTCAAGGCACTATTATCTTTAAGACTGAAAGATGTCTTTAAGACTGAAAGAGTTGATCCAAGTATGAATTATGACTAAAAACAATGGTATCTATACTCCCAATGGTAGACTGCATATAGTGACTTGTACAGTACGAGAAGGGGGAAAATAGTAAATTTGGAATAGAGCATCCTGATAAACAAAGCTCCCTCAAGCAAATGTTTAAGATCAACATCAACAGTCATAAATCATGTTGATAGTATGTTCCCTTGATAGTACGTGATGAAAATGGTATTCTACTTTGCAGTCTTCCTCTCAGTAACCTATAACCCAGTCTTATCTTGAGAAAACTATCAGAGAAATCCCAAAAGTGGAACATCCTACAAAATATCTAACCAGTACTCTTAAAAGCTGTCAAGGTCATCAAAAAATAAGAGAAGTCTGAGAAACTGACACAGTCAAGAGAAGGCTAAAACCACACAAACACAAAATGTAATGCAGTATCTTAGATGGAATCTTGGAACAGAGAAAGGACATAAGATTAAAAATAAAGGAAATATAAGTAAAATATAGGCTTTAATAGCAATGAATCAATATTGATTCATTATTTTAAATAATGCACCATACTCACGTAAGATACTAATCATAGGGGATACTTGTTGTAGGACATATGAGAACTCTGTATACTATGCTTTCAATTTTTCTGTAAATCTAAATTTTTTTTTAATGTTTTATTTATTTCTAGGAGAGAGAGAGAGAGAGAGACAGCGTGAGCAGGGGAGGGTCAGAGAGAGAGGGAGTCACAGACTGAAACAGGCTTCAGGCTCTGAGCTGGCAGTCAGCACAGAGCCCGACGCGGGGCTCGAACCCACGAACCGCGAGATCATGACCTAAGTGAAAGTCGGACGCTTAACCGACTAAGCCACCCAGGCGCCCCATCAATTTTTCTGTAAATCTAAAACTGTTCTAAATATGAAATCTATTAACAAATCCATCATAATATGAAAAAACAGGTCACAGACTAGAAGATATTTGTGATGCATATAGCTAATAGCGAACTAGTATCCAAAGAGTATCCAAAGTGTTAAACAGACAGGGAGAGTGGGAGAGGCAGAGAGGAGAGGGGAGGAGAGGAGAAAGAGAAAGAGAAGCTACCAACCAAGAAGGCTAAAAAAAAAAAACAACTTAGGAAACATGAGGAAAATTTACTTTGAGTAAATTCCCTGCTCTCATGCATCCCAGTGGGATTGAAACTAATAAAATCATTATATAGAACAATTTGGCCATATCAAGAAATTTTTCATGTGCTCTTACTCAATACTCAATAATTCTCTCTCACATGTGCACAGGAGCTATACATATAATGTTTATTACAGCATTATTTGTAATACTTGGAAGCAGCCCAAATGTCTTGCCAAAGTAAAGAGCAAACACTGGTATATTTATAAAGTAGAATATTATACCACAATTAAAATGAGTGATCTAGAGTTACATATCAGTGAGAATAAATCAAGTCTTATAAATTAAAGTTACACAAACAGAAAAGTAGCTTAAAAAGATTGAGACACTTTGTGAAATGTTAAAAATATGTTATATTTTATAAAATACAAAAAATATTAAATACAATATTATATTTTACTTATATATACAAATGCACTATAGTTAGGGAAAGACATCAAATTCATAATTATGATTATGTGTGTAATTTTGTGTTTTATTGTTCACCATGTTTCCACATATATTAATATATCATTAAATTATAAACATTCATATTATAAATGTTGATAATAAATTTAATAGTTTTTATATTAAAACATACACATTATCTTAGTCTGATGTAGATGATACATTTTCTCTTTTATTTTTCTTTATTTTTTTAAGCTTTCCCTCTTTTTTATATTGAAGTATAAGTAATGTACAATGTTATATTAGTTTCTGGTGTACAACATATTGAATCAACAATTTTATGTATTAATTATGCTCACCAAGATAAGGGTAGTCACTGTCTGTTACCATTCAATATTATTACAGTATTATTGACTTTATTCCCTATGCTGTACTTTTCTTCTCTGGGACTTATTTTATAACTGGAAGTTTGTGCCTTTTAATCCCTAGTCTATTTCACCCTCCACAAACCCACCTCCACTCTGGCAATCACCAGTTTATTTTCTGTATTTAAGAATCTGTTTCTGTTATTGGGTTTATTTGTTTGTTCTGTTTCGCAGGTTTTACATATAAATGAAATCATACAGTATTTGTCTTTCTCTGCCTGACTTACTTCACTTTGCATAACACTATGTACATCTGTGCTGCCATAAATGGCAAGATTACATTCGTTTTTACGGCTGAGTAATATTCCATTATATATATATATACACACACACACACCACATCTTTGTTTTTATTAAGTTTTTTTTAAATTTTAACTCCAGTATGGTTAACATACAGTGTTATATTAGTTTCAGGTGTACAATATAGTGATTCAACAATTCTATACATCATTACTCAATGTTCATTATGATAGGTGTACTTTTATTTATTTATTTTTTGATAGGTGTACTTTTAATCCCCTTCACCTACTTCACCCATACACTTACCTACCTCCCCTCTCCTTTACTTTATTTTAAATGAGTGCTCTCAGTGAAAGTTATTAGTTTAACAAGAATATTTTTTACTTGAAGTATACTTCAGAATACATAGTTCTAAAAGATATATATAAAGCATTCCATCCAAGAAAAATGGAATACATATTTTCTTCAAGTACACATAGAAGAATCCCTGGTTAAAAGAGACATAACAAATATTAAAAATTTAAGAAGACTGAAATCATGCCATGTATATTCTCAAACCACAGTGGTGCAAAATTAAAGATAAACAATAAAACAAAACTGGAAAATCTACAATGTAAATATTAAATATTTGAGGTATAAATATTAAACACAACACTCTACTGCACAAGCAATGTGACAATAAGAAATCAAATAGCAAATAATAATGTCTCAAAACAAAAGAAAGAGAACATAATATTCAAAAACCTAGGGGATGCAAGGAAAGCAGTTGTTAGACTGAAATTTATGCTATAAATGTTTATATTAAGAAAAAAGATGAATAAATAGCATTACACCACAGAAAACTGGAAAAAGAAGAAAATTCAAATTTAGTGGAGGAAGAAAATAACAAAAAAAATCAGTAATAAATAAAATAGAGACTAGCATAAGCAATAAAATATTGAAATGACCTGTATTTTCAGAAAAAAAAAATTAGCAAAGCCTTAACTACATTAACTAAAAGGTAAAAAAGAGAATCAAAAACCAAAATGAGAAATGGAATAGAAAAAATTACAACAGATATCCACAGAAATATATAGTGTGATAATAGGTTATTATAAACAAGTATACACTAACAAATCAGATAACTTAGAAAACAAAACAGATAATTCCTAAAAATGCATGTTACCATGATTGAATCATGAATCTTGAATGCCAGAAGTAAGAAATCTTCTTAGACCATAACAAGAATAAAAGTTGAATTAAGAATCAAAAATCTTCCCACACAGAAATTCCCAAGGCCATATGGTGTTATTGGTGAATTCTACCGAACATTAAAAAAATAATAATTAATGACAATCTTCATCAAAATATCACAAATAATGAGATACAGGGAAAACATTAAAAAGCATTGCATGAGGCTAGTGGTACCTTCACAACAAAGCAGGATAAAAACAATAAAAGAACAAAAAAGTCTAGTTTGTTCCATATAAGTTATTGCTACTTCAACTTTCTTTTGACATCCATCTGCATGAACATGTTTCTCTATCCCCTCACTTTCAAACTGCAGTTATCTTTAGGTTTAAAATGATTCTTTTGTAGGCAACATATAGCAAAGCAGTTTTTTTCTGGACTCTATCCTAGCCAAGCCCACTGACCTTTGTAAGTAGGCTTTAAGCCCCACTGATTTTAAGAACTCATGAAATTGAGTCCCTTTCGTTTCGCAAGCCAATGGCTTTGGGGAAATGTTTTCCCTATGTATTCCCCTGTGTGCTCTCTCTCTGGCCCTTCTCTTGAGCCCACAGCTCCCTATGGGCCACAGCACCTGTGATTCGTTCTCCCTAAACCTTGTCTCTGCACTTCCCGCCTTCTTTGAGGTGGCCTCTTCTTTCCATTTAGTTGTGGAGTTTGTTCCGTCAGTCTCCAGGCCTGTTTCTCAGGTACTTAGAATGGTTTGATAGTTATCTGGTTGTTTTCATGGACAAGAGGAGCCTAGAATCCTCCTACTTTGCTCCCGTCTTTCATAAATATGAACATAGAGTAAGAAAGGTAAAAAGTAAACTAAAACTTACTTTCCTAAATTGAATTTAATAGTAGTAAAGATATAATAAATATGGCAAGCTTGAGCTTCTTTTTTAACCTGATTCTTTTGCTGAAGTCGTTCCATCAGTACAAGGAGAAAAGTTACATAAGGTGTTTTTATTTTTTCCACAGACCTATTTAATTTTAATTGTGCACTAATGTGCTAAATAGCAAGACTGGAACTTATAAAAGCTAAATTTGAAGTTATCTTGAAAGAAGCTTTTAACACATGAAATAGATACTATAGTAAATACATAGAATGTTTGAAGTAGTCACTTAGAAAATCATCAATTTACACATGTGATACATGGCTGTATTATGAAATATGGCTAGCTTCCCTAGCATGACTATTATTCTTTGAACAACCATGAAATGATATGTTCAAAAGACCAGATGCTTTGCTGATATATTTAAGCTGATATCCTAATTTTTAATGAAATGAGCCCTATACACTGTGAGAGTTTGTGTTTTATTTTTCCTTCCAAGAAAGTATTAAGGAAGATGAAAACTAATGGATCATTTCAGCATTAACTCTTTTGTGAAATATGTAAAAAACAGGCAAAGAATGAATGAAAACTCATTATTTTGTCAGATTTTTCTGACTTCCTTAGACTAGAGTTTTCATGATTGGATGTTGTTTAATAGTCAGATAAATAAGGGAATGTATTCTCCTCCTGAATCAATATAAACATAATACATAATGTGAACTTTAAGGACTTATTTCTGAATTTTAGGTAAGCTTAGTGGCTTAATGTGTGCTACTTAGTAAAATAGTTAATCTCATTAATTTTCATGACCACATCCTCAAATGTGAATAACTTAGTAAACATTTTATGACTATTGATGAAAAAGTGAGTAAGAAAGTGTGCTCTACTGTCAGTTTTCCCTAGTAAAAATAAATTACTACCAAAAAAAAAAAGGCAGTAATATTTTCAAAGAATATATTGAAACTATAGTGGAGGAAAACCTTTGCCTTCTTCCCTCTTATGTTCTTTGGGCCTGCCTAATAATTACATTGATATAAGACAGATTAACAGGAGAAAGATAAATTTAATTTGTAAAACAAAGAGGTTTGGACTTGGGTAAGTAATTAGTGAAGAAGTAGCAAGGTTTGTTTATAAAGTTCTCTCAGTCTTGAACTCCTATCTCAGGCAATAAGGATGCCTTCTACTCTCCAGGTGCCAGAAGGATACCCTTTTCATGGAAATTTCATGGAAATTTCCTGTTTTCAGGGGCACAAGGTGGTTCAGAGTGTTTTCCTTGCACTGGCTGTTTCTTAAGTAACTGTAACTCAAAATAATCAATATGCCAATAAATATGCATATTTTGGAGTGGTGTATTATGACTCACCTCAGAACCATACAGACATGAAAGATGAAGGATATCTAAAATCAATTTTATGTATAGCATGGAAATTTGGATAATGGGGAAAAAAGATAACTTTTATGAATTTTAATCTAGAGGTTTCTTAAGGCAGTGACTCAGAACCTATGGATAGTGGCACCTGAGAGAACTGTTGATTCATTCATTGTTTCATTTAATTTATATGATAAATAGCACAATTGTGTTGATAAAGTCTTGACATTGAGCTGCTCATCTGGTTTTATAGGAAACACATAGAAACACAGTTTGCTATGACATTGCCTAGGGGAAGTGCAACGTCCAGTCATGGAGAGACAAATTCCTGTAGAAACTGAAAGACTGAAGGAAACTTTTCTGAGGCTGAGACTTGAAGTGCTGGTGAAAATGGTCAAGCAAAGTCATGAGTATGGATGTGTGTGTGTGTGTGTGTGTGAGTGTGTATGTGTATGTGTATGTGTGTGTGTGTGTGTGTGTGAGAGAGAGAGAGAGACCGAGAGAGAGAGAGAGAGAGAGAGAGAGAGAAGAGTTAATCTGAGTAGCAAGTTTTCAAAAGTAAGCTATTTTCTTTATTGCTGAGGCACAGAATCATAGAGTAGGATGAAAACTATTGTAAGAGTCCATGAATATATATATGCACTAACTACCCATAGAACAAATCATATGACTTTGGATCTTTTCTATTTTTCAAGTGTACATAATGAAATGTAAATTTTATTGCTGAAATCAGAATTTCAGGTGGACATTAAAAAGCTCAATGACAATGAGGAACAGGAACACATAATTTCGAAGTTAAGAATCTTTCTCTGTGTTGAAAATGTGGAGAAGCTCTGATGAATAGCATCAGTCTCCAATCTGATAAATTTGAAAATATACTGAAGTGTCATTAGCCATTTTCCTAGGTTGTCTGAAAACCCCAACAACATCTAAAAGCATAGGAAAACATACTTTCACACAAGTTTGGACAATTTCCTACACTTTAAGTAGCCTAAATATGTTAGATGGATATGTATATATCATATAGATATTATATATGTATATATTAAATATGTTAATATGTATATATTAAAAACTATATGATAACATAATTAGCAGTACACTTTGAAATTCATTTTTATTTTCCCAATTATACACAAAATTATAGTTATAGGATCAATTACAGCAAAGATAACATGACTAGAGCATGGTGGTAGATAAGATGTCTAAAGAAGTGGAATTCAATATTTGTTTAGAAAAAATAAAATAGCATAACCATCTCTGGTGACTGCAGAAGGTAGACGACAAATATGTTCCAGATTATTACAGGTTTTCTAACCTGAGAAACTTGGACCATCAGGGTGGGCTGATTTTAAAGAAAGATCCTTGCCTGAATTCCTACAGATAACAAAAAGGAAAAGAAAACTTCAAATGTGCACCAAATGCATGAATATGAGGGAAACTGCAGGAGGCAGTTCCAGGACAGCCATCTGTATCATGACCGTTGGGAGGTGAATTTCAGCATTTGGTGCATAAAGTAAGAAGATACTGAAATAGGAATGGCAGTGAAAAGTACTAGTATAGATAAACTTCAACAGTCTTCTTCCCTCACATTTTATTATTATTATTTTCTTTTCAGTGGATACCTTGGCCTGATTCACCATACTACCAAGCTTGGCCTGCTCTTTCTCTGGGCTACTTGCTGCATGTTTCAGGACAACTTCAAAATAGTAAGCTTCAAACAATGGAGTTGGTGGAGACGGTCTTCTAAGGGTTTTGTTGACACATATTGTAATCAATTAAACAATGTTAAACCACACTTGGGGAAAAAAGTCACTGAGTAACCTGAAAACACCTTCCTACATGGATCCTGCAGGGATCATAATAGGGAAGGGCATAGTGTTTTTTGTCTTAAGTTTTTGTTTTTCTTGAATAAAGTTTAGGTGAGCAGTTGTCAAAAACTAAAAGTTAAGAACCGAGAATGTTGGAGTGCACTGAAAGGCTCCTTCTTGGTCAAGAAGCAAGGACTAATCTGAAAACTATATGTCCACTCATTATCTACACATTCTCTTGTAGAACATCTTGGGAGCCCTTGCTCAGTATCCAATGTAATAAAGACAAAGATTATATAACATGTAATAGTGACTGTCATGTGAAAACGTCTGCTGACCTAATTTTTTACATAAATGACCCTATTTCATGGTGTCTTCCTGACATATGTGGGGTCCCAGCTTTGCTCAGCATGGAGCACATCTCTTGTGATTACTGAAGCTAGAAATAAGCAAAATATTCCCAGATGGAACCGGAGATGCAGATCTAATCATTTGAGAAGTATATTCCTCTCTTTGGTATGATTTTAATCACTACCTTCTAGGCAAAATCAGATTTATTTCAGGAAATAATAAGGATGTGGATTGCTCTGTGATTTGCAGTTTTCAAATTTAGGGAACACAGTGATACTTCCACAGCCAAAGACAAACAATTTAGTCCTTCATATCCAATATTATAAATTAACATTTTTTGAGATTAATTATAACCCCTAGACTTTTTAAAATGACCTTTCCAGTTATTGCAAGAATTGAAGGTTATTTTTTCCATTAGAAAGGCAATATGTTTTAAACAGGACTATAGAAGAGCTGGATGAAAAGCTTTGCCAATCATTGCCAGGTAATTAAAGGACTAGTAGCACCATGCTGTAACAATTAAATGAGTTTATTTTTATTTTTTAATTTTATTTTAGAGCAGAGCGAGCACAGCAGGGGCAAAGAGAAACGGGAACAGAAGATCTGAAGCGGGCTCCACAGAAACAGCAGCAAGCCTGATGCTGGGCTTGAACTTCTGAGCCTAAATCGGACACTTAATTGACTGAGCCACCCAGGCACCCCTCAGTTAGATGGATTTCAACATAATTTCAGAACATAAACATTGATAACTGGGCAAATTTCATTTAAGTGTTATATTTTACTAAGTGAAAAGAAAATAAATACCGTTGAAGTTTGGTTACGAATATCCTTATAAAATTTGTTACTGCTGTTGTCTTTCAGAAAACCAAAACATATTTTTAATATCCAAGAAGTTAAGTATTTTCCAAATTGTCTTGGGTTTTTTGAAGTCATTTTAATGGTCTTTATCCATCAACCAATGGCAAATCTACAACTCTCTGTCTACATTTTCATCAGCTTGCAGGATGAAGTCACAACAGCCCTTGCATTTAAGAGGCTGGAGCAACAGTGACATCAATTCCATTTTTCATTCCACCTATTTTCATTATTAAAAAAAATAGTTTAGGGTTAAAAGGTGGCCATACGGTCTCTGAAGATCTCCATGTTAACAGCAGAGCAGAGTGGCAAGCCATTTATAAACTGTGTGCCATGTAAGCATCAGTGCACAAGGCTGTTGATGTTAACAGTGCTAAAGAGAGCCAGATATTGCGGTGCTATAACATTGTCAAGTCAGTCAAGAATTGAGAAGTCAAGGGTGCCTGGGTGGCTCAGTTAGTTAAGCATCTGACTTTGGCTCAGGTCATGATATCACAGTATGTGAGTTTTAGCCCTGCATCAGGCCCTGTGCTGACAGCTCAGGTACTAGAGCATAATTCAGACTCTGTGTCTCCCTCTCTTTCTGCCTCTTTCCTGCTCCTGCTCTCTTTCTCTCTCTCAAAAAATCAATAAGCATAAAAAAAGAACTGAGAAGGCAAATATAAAACAATTAAAGTAAAAACTGTATTCAATTTTGCTCTCCCATCACTACTGCAGCCACTACTTCGCATTTAAATAGACCTTTTTACAGTATTTATGATGATTTCATCATCATTAAGCAACACTAATGAGACCTTTGTAACATTAGTCCACCATTCTCATTTTTCTGAACAGAATGCTTTTTTAAAAAAAATTTAATGTTTTGATTTATTTCTAAGTGGGGGGGGGAGGGCAGTGTGAGCAGGGAAGGGTCAGAGAGAGAGGAAGATACAGAATCTGAAGCAGGCTCCAGGCTCTGAGCTAGCTGTCAGCACAGAGCCCGTTGCGGGGCAGGAACCCACAAACCGTGAGATCATGACCTGAGCCGAAGTCAGACGTTTAACCCACTGAGCCACCCAGGTGCCCTGAACAGAATGCTTTTGAAAACATCTTCACTCTTTTTAGTTTGCTTCTCTATAGAAGGTTTTAGAAGGATATATTAAGCAAACACAAATAACAGGTGATTATAAATTAAAATAGCATACATACATCAAATTATTCCCTTCACTTCAGAGTAAGAGCTAGGAAACTTTATTTTTGATGTTATAAAATTCTTAAACAACCTAGGAATTTTCCATTCCACGTATGATATAATATGGAATGAATAATCCAGTTTTATTTCACTCTGAAGACTCAGCATAATGTATCAATTTGCTATAATAGAAAAATGTGATATCATTGCAAACGAGTTGCTCTGAGTTTGGAATAAGAAAATTAAGAGTAACAGGAGACACTTTAACCAGAGTGATGGTTAGCGATGTTTACTTCTGCAAGCCAGGGTGAAATTACTTCCTTTGGATTGGCTAGTATGTACCAAAGTTTGATGGTTCTAATTTTTTCTGATATGATTACTCATTTAATTGCTAAGGACAGTTTGAAATGTCTCACTTTGATTTGGATAGTCCCATATAAAACAGAGTTCTAAATTGAAACATCTCAACATTACAGTCAGAACTTCAGTTAAAAAGTGTAGAAAGATTACTTTAAACCACCTTTATTTCTCAAATCGTTTATTCTTATCAATGTTTTCCACATCAAAATCCATCCATATCAAGGCTATTTTTTGAGGCATATAAATGAATGTAGAAAAATTTTTATATTTTATGCCATATTACTAAAATTCTAAGAGACTGAAAAACTTTTGGATGTTTCTGAAAATTCAACATATATTTTTTGAAACCCAACATGAAAACTATATAGATCATCACATTTTCTAGCTTTCATACTCCAAAAGGTATTTGTATCAGTGTGGAAGTCAAAATTAAAAAGAAAATGATAGAAAAAAATCTCATCTATTAAGTACTTGTATATTCTTAATATTGCATTGATATATTGCATATATTTTCACATATATGTTCAAATACAAATTATATATGCACATTTTAAATTATAATTATATATGCATAATTTCAAATTTGATTCCCAGAAATATATACTGAACTTAGTAAAATCTTTTTATCTTAGGCATAAAGAAATTGCAATTGAGAATGGTAAAATTACACAGCTGAGATCCTAAAGATTGAGTATTACTTCTTCGTTTAATGTGAGAAAATAAAGACTTAGAGAAGTTAAGTGACTTCCACACAAGGCTATACAGGCTTAGAACTGAAATTAGAAGTCTGTCTACCATACCACTCTGCTTACAAGAAATAAGAAGATAAGACTTTTATTTATTGAAAGCCAATTCTGAGTCAATCCATGTGTTAGGATTCTTACATTATTGCTCATAATCACAAAACTGAGAACTAAGTGTCCTTTACCCTGTCTTTTGCTTCATTTGTTCTTTTCAAAGATTGACAGTGATATCTAGAAAAATTAAGTTACTTTACCTCAGGTCAAACAACCAAAAATTCAGATTGGTCTTCAATCCCTATTCTATACGCTTCTCAACTCACTTGATGCCTACTTCAGCAAATAGTGGCAACATCATTTATTTAGCTTTCGCTATTGAAGAATTATTGGCAATATGTTCCAATATCGATTATCAAAACCTTAACATTTTAGAGTCACAAAGTACAGGGCAGTGATTCACCCTTGCTGACTTATACAGGAGCTCAAGTAGAAGTGGATTGGGGAATTTTCTTATAGCTTTAATACTTTTTCAGAGCAAATGAGTCCTTTGGGTGTTTTGTTTTGTTTTTCTACTCCACAAAATAAACTGGTCAATATGTTTCAACTGACAATGGAAAACCATCAACAACTATATCTTTGGGTAGACAACTAACGTATTTTTCTCTATATAAGAAATTTCCATTTATATCATATTCCAATAATTATAAATCTATAAGCAAAACATATGAGCAAAAGAAAGCAGCAATAAAACCTATTATTAATTCCTTCTCTGAATATGTAATAGAATCGGTGCTTAATCATCCTATTCACACTCTATTACATTCTAGGAGCATTACTTACACGGGGAGAGCAAAGACTCATAACAATGATGTGATGCATTGCAGCACCCCGAACTTTTACTCACCCCAAGTATAATTATGTTCATCATTACTTTCCCACTATGGAGGTTTTGTTGTATGATAATATTTGAAATTATATTTACACATACTTTTGTAGGCCAAACTATGTTGATCAAAATCTTAAACAGGAATACTATACTTTCCAAATAGTCATGAGAAATCAGTTTATATAGGTTACAAGAAATTGCCTCCATGTCAAAGTCATTTTTCAAGCATAAGTAAAAATGCTTTTTAGTTAACTTATTGCTGATCAGGAGGTTGGAGGGTTATTCTCTACTTCTCTTTGATATGATCTTTTGCTTAACAGTGTATTATGTTTTAGGTGTTTTATATGTTGTTTATTATTCTGTCACAAACTTTTTGATGCCCACGCAGCATTCCATCATAAGAATCAATTACTTCTGTATAAATATTATGTGGGGGATTACTTTAAAAATATAGGTTTTTGGGGCATCTGGATGGCTCAGTTGGCTAAGCATCTGACTCTTGATTTCGGCTCAGGTCATGATCTCACGGTTTGTTGGTTTGAGCCCCATGTCACACTCCGAGCCGACAGCGTTGAGACTGCATGGGATCCTCTCTCTCTCTCTCTCTCTCTCTGACTCTCCCAACCATGCTTTCTCTCACTCTCTCAAAAAATAAATTCAAAAATTAAAAATATAAGTTTCCAAACCTTACACATTGACAGTATCATAGCCGATGAGGTGTATCCAAGGCATAATTAATTACTAATCAAAAGTATAGATTTTCAAGTTTCACCTCCAGAAATGCCGATTTCTTTAGTATGAGTGAAGAAAAATCTATACTTTTATCAGCTCCTCAATTGATTTTAATGGGGAGAATCTTGGGAGAACTACTAGTAGACTTGTACTGATGTGTTTTTAAATAAATCTTTTATTTTCAGACACTTAGGCTGTCCAGTTTTCCAAAACAGGAAATTATAATGTTTTGTTACATATGACTGGCTTTTTTCTTGAGTTAATTTCTCCAAGCGGAATTGTTACACTGTTTACTAGGTATTGCTAAATATTACTTCTTTTTTCTATTACATAATCTCTACCATGTACACTCATAGTGACCAAAATAAATGTAAGTGTATGTTAGTTACCCTTAAATAATGTTGCAGAGAATTTTTACTGATGTCATGTTTATATTTTTACTTTTCCTCAGTTGACAAAATTTCAGTTAACTCAATAAAAATGACCACTTTAAGATGATTTACACATTTATGTGTTGTTTTTCTACCATATACAATCGCTATGATTAGCCAGGAATTTCTGACTTTATTGTTTACTGTTATATCTCCAACAACATAAACAGTGTTTGGTACATGGTAGATATTCAAAAACAATTTGCTAAACAAATTATAAATTATTTTTCCATACATCCTATGAGTCAATTTAAAATTTTTAAGGGGCGCCTGGGTAGCTTAGTCGGTTAAGCATCCGACTTTCGCTTGGGTAATGATCTCGCGGTTCGTGGGTTCGAGCCCCGCGTTGGGCTCTGTGCTGACTGCCCGCTCAGAGCCTGGAGCCTGTTTCAGTCTGTGACTCCCTCTCTCTCTGACCCTCCCCTGCTCACGCTGTCTCTCTCTCTCTCTCTCTGTTGCGGACGAAATGACACAAAGGACAAGACACACGCAAAAGACAGACACAGACACAACTCCGGCCAGGAGGAACAATTCTCTGCAAGCCCCTCTTACGGTTTATTTTATACCCCGGTAACTGGATACAAACTGAAATCTACAAGATGCATTCCTTTACCAAATAAGGGCCAGTAGTCAAACACATTTCAAGGACAGTGGGGAGCAAAGGGAGGAAGCGACCACAACATATTTACTAAGAGGCCTGCTCACAATTCCAGCCTACTCCATAATTCTAAGGAGGGCATGTTCCCTCATATGCAAGCGGACCATTAAACTTGGATATTGTGTGCAGGCCTCCTGGCAGAGCACCCTGTTTGCAGGCATGCTTTGCCCAGGCAGGGAGCCCCGTGTGCAGGCGCATCCCCGCGTCCCTAACCACGCTTTCTTGTGGTCACTGTCAGGCTCCCACACTCTCTCCTAGAAATAAATAAAACATTAAAAAAAAATTTTTTTAAGTCATTACTTCCTGGATTCCTCCTTCTCACACTCTCTTCTGCCCCATATTCAGTGAATTGGGAAAGGCAGTTGCTTTTGTCCCAAACAACAGATTTTATCCTTCAGAATGATTTCACCATCTTTACTTCATTTTCTGAGTCTCCTAAGCATTTTCTTTCTTTCTTTTTTTTTTTGGTGAATAAATTTTCTCAGTCTCTACTTCTGATGCCATTCCATGCTCCAAGATGTAAGCCTTCAAATCTGATATTGAAGTGGCTGCAGCTTCCTATCTAAGTTTTATTACCAGCTACCCTCTCCTATCCATAAATAGCATGAATACTCACATAAAACTGTTAGATAGAAACTGGATATGAACAGTGTAAGGAATGCCCCAAAGCAGAGTCCCAGGTCCTAGGGGGATTCCCTTAGTCCTGATTCTGAAAACAGTTGCTTCATGTTTTTCTCCAGTTTCATGGATGTATATTGTGGAAGAGATAGTCTGGTACTCATTACTAGGTCATAATCATGTGAAACTCTCAAAGAAGCTCATCATTATTACTTATTTTTATTTAAGCATTTAATTTTGTAGCCCATAATAATCTGTCAGTCAACATTTGCTGAAAAAGTGTGTGTGGGGATGTCTGAAGGGAATTAAAAAGAAGCATGCTACAAAAACCTCTAAGATGCCATTTAAGATTTAAAAAATATGCACATAAACTCTTTAGTATCTCAATGAATTTCCTTTGTTGCAATCATAAAATTCAATCGTTAGCCAATTAATTTTTCATATAGCTCAATGACTGAGGTACATAATTTGCTGATGGAGCAGCATAGATCATTATAATAGCTTGTTTTTTCAATTAAATCATCTGAAACTATCTATTGATGATCCAGTATTACAGTTTAATAAATATGATTCCTTGCTCTTTTTTGCATATTTTGCTGTTTCAGTAAATTGGTCAATTATTATGCTTGCCAAATTTTACTGACTAAGCTATATACTTTAGCCCTTGATTTTACATATTTTATTGCTCACATTACATATTTCACAGACTTATCTCATGCATATTCTAGATTGTTGACAATGTTGCATACATTACCAATTATGAGGGTCAAGTTATCTACTGGATTTTTCTCATTTGCATAATATGCTAAGTGAGCTTTATATTTAGTTAAAGTCTGAAATCTGGAAGATAATATATTATACAAATATATCTTATTCATAAAGTTTATTGACTTATAGAAAAGTAGTCTTCCTTTCATGTCTTTTATTTTATCATTGTAAGTGTAATATTAGTCTTTTGGAATCATTATGAAAACTAACTTCTTTAATTGTATTAGGGTCAAGGTAATAGGGGAAATACTATTCTAAAAATAAGTTGAGACGTAAAATTCTAATATCTCAAATTATTTTTAATTATTTACTGGAAAATTTCTGTATTCTGTAGGAAACATGTTGTTTCTGTTATTTACAGAAAAAATCCTTTGTAAAAAGGACTGGTTAGGTCTACGCTAATAAAATACCACTGATGAGGTTTCTTAAAAACCAGAAATTTATTTTCTCATAGTTCTGGAAGCTAGGTTCAAGATCAAGGTTTCAGCAAGTTTTGTTTCTCCTGAGGTCTCTTTATTTGGCTTTCAGATGGCCACATTTTCTCTGAGTACTCACATGGTCTTTCCTCCGTTGTACACACACTTGGTGTCTCTCTCTGGGTCCTAATCTCTTCTTGTTATAAAGACATCAGTCAGATTGGATTAGGACTCATCCTAATCATCGCATTTTAACTTAATTATGACTTTAAAGCTAGTCACAGTCTACATTCTGATGCATTGGAGGTTGGAGTCTCAAATATAAATTTTGCAGACACACAATTCAGTCCATAACACTAACTTAATGATTAGTTACATGATATTTTAATACTTCTTATATAATTCAGAAGAATAATAGAAAATTTTAGAAATTACTTGGTATTATTTATAATTATGGATCTTATAACTATTGTTATATGGATTTATTTGATTATTCCACAATTATTCTCATTTTATAACATGCTATTTGACCCCACACCTAAAAAAATTTAATGACATTTCAAAAGTGTTTTATATATAAGCTATATATTTTATATTATTTAATTCTTGTATGAGTGAACTAAAAAACAAGAATGTTGAAGGTATTTTATTTCACAGTTATACCCTATTGGGAATCTCGTATAAATTTATATTCTAGAATTCCTCAAGGTTGTTTCCCTTTCACTATAAGATTAGCTGGAAGAACTTGGGGGCACCAGGGTGGTTCAGTTGGTTAAGTGTCCGACTTCAGCTCAGGTCATGATTTCGCAGTTTGTGGTTTGAGCCCCACATCAGTCTCTGTGCTGACAGCTCAGAGCCTGGAACCTGCTTCAGATTCTGTGTCTCCCCCTCACTCCTCCCCTCTCCTACTCACACTCTCTCTCTGCCTTTCACAAATAAACTTAATAAAAAAATTAGCTGGAAGAATTTTGATCCTGTTTGATTCTATAGCTGGAATACTTACATTGAAACATTTCTATGTAATTTTATACATTTTCCTTCCCAGATTTTAAGTCTTTGATTTGAAATTAGAAACATGTTAAGAGGAAAATGTGTGAGGTATGGACAATACTTCAAGTTTTGGAATAATGAAAACTTGTCATTTTAATAATGATAGAATGCTTTAATGATGATAATAAGTGATAGCACTCTTTTTTTTTAAGAGGTTAATATATATATATATATATATATATATATATTTTACAAATAGTTTATTGTCAAATTAGTTTCCACATAACACCCAGTGCTCATCCCCACAAGTGTCCCCCTCCATGCCCATCCCTCCTCCCCCCCACATCCATCAGTCCTCAGTTTTTGTCAGCATTCAAGAGTCTCTCATGGTTTGCCTCTCCCCCTTGGTCCTCCGTTAAGTTCCTCCTAATCCTCCTATACGTGCAAACATATGATATTTGTCCTTCTCTGCCTGACTTATTTCGCTCAGCATAACACCCTCAAGGTCCATCCATGTTGCCACACATGGCCAGATTTCATTGTTTCTCATTGCCATGTAGTATTCCATGGTATAGATAAACCACATCTTCTTGATCCATTCATCTGTTGATGGACACTTAGGCTCTTTCCATGTTTTAGCTATTGTGGAGAGTGCTGCTATGAACATTGGGGTCCATGTGCTCCTATGCAAGTGATAGCACTCTTAATGGTAGATTTTAAGATATCAGTTAAGATTCCCATGTACAGGCTCAAATCAATCCATGGAAATTATTTGCAAAAATAGGGTTTATATATGTGTGTTTCTGCTTTTGTTTTTGTTTTTTTTTTTCCTTTTTGGTGAGTCTCTAGAACGTATGCCATTAGCAAAAAGACTTAGAAAGAAGGATTACGTGCTACTACCTAAATGTGAAGATAGCTTATTTCTTTCATTGGAGGGTTATCAGGAAGCTGAAAATTTGGGGGAAAATCGCTTATTGTAGTTAAGTTTGGGGTTGGAGAGGAAGAAGAATAAAGGAAGAGAGGGTGATTGCTGCTCTGAAAGGAACAACCCTTCAAGGCCTATACGTAAGCTGTGTCAACTTCCAAGGTTCTCAAACAAGTCTCATTTCTGGAAAGTGACCTTATCTGAAGAGTAACAATATTTTCAAAATACAAGATAAAAATCATGAACCTCAGGATCTTTGCATATGCTATCACTACGTCCTAAAATATACTTCTCTCTTTGCATGACTAGATCCTTTTTATCTTTCAGGTCTAATCATATATTTACCTTCTCAGAGGCCTCTCATAGATCAAACGGGGGCCTGACTCATTGGTCCAACTCTCTTATTATTTTGTACTACATATATGTTTAACTCAACACAGTTTCACAATCATTAACTATTTATTTATATTCTTGTTTGCTTATCAAATGAATGTGATAATAATTAGAACACATACAGTAGTAACAAAATTTTGTTACATATTCTATTTTATAAGCATTTGCATCAGGGGTTAGCAAATGATGTCTGCACACGCAATCAATTATTTACAGTATAACCTGAGATATCTTTCAAAGATATGCATCTTATTTTTTCAGTGTCAGTGAAAACTATTTGACTAGGCTTTAGAATAAAGGCAAAGTCTTGGCCTTGGGATACAACACTTAACAATTCATAGTCATATGCTAAAACCTTAAAAGTTGAACCCCACCAGAACACTTGGGTGCCTCAGTCACTGAGCATCTGACCTCTACTCAGTCAAAATCTCCCTGTTCGTGGGTTTGATCCCCAAGGTGGGCTCTGTGCTGACAGCACAGCCGGGAGCCATATTTGGGTTCTTTGTCTCCCTCTCTTTCTTTCCCTCCTCCACTCGTTTTCTCTCTCTCTCTCTCTCTCTGTCTCTGTCTCTGTCTCTCTCTCCTGCCCGTCTCTGTCCCTCCCTCTCTCTTTTTTTCTCTCTCTAAATTAAATAAATAATTTTAAAAATTGAAAACAATAAAAATAAATAAAAGTTGACTCCCCAAAAGAGCTCTGGACCTCTCCTCTTCCTGTAACCTACCTGCTTATTCCCTATGCCAGCTGCAACCTATGCATACCTCTCGGATATCATTTACTACACTGGAATTTCCTTGGAAAACACCCATGCTTATTTGCCTATAGTTGCTAAGATCTGGTACTTCTGATTTAGCAGTTACTCAATAACTTTCTGAAAAATAGATGAATTACTTACATCTATATTTCAAATGTGCTCCAACTACAAATTAACCTTCTTGCCCGTCACAAATCAACTTTTTTCCACTCTTGCTATATTAAGGACATTCTCCATATTACCCTGAATGGAAATTTTGGAGTCATTTTTAGCTGATTTTTATCTGCTTTAGATCTCTCAACTTCCATTCAAACAAAAAGACAGCTATACTTCTAAACAATTTCTCTCATTATCTTACTTTTCTTATATCTATTTACTCTTTTCTAGTGCTACACCATTTGATCCCCAGTATGTCAGGTTAAAATAGATTTGATCTTCATGTTAGTTTATATGCTCCCAGCCTATCACAAATAGCTTTATTTTACAGACCCTCACCATATTCCCCACCTCTTATCAATGTGTTTCCATTTGCTGACGTATTCTCCCCCATATCCATTTTATTAAATGTTTAAAAATCAACTTAATTACCAAGTACATGAAAATTGTCTTTACTTTCACAGCCTAATCTTTTCAATTTAATCTCTCTCTTTAATTTGGAATTCCATAGTTCTCTGTTATATCATTATTGCAATATATTCTACTTTAGTTTAAGGGCTTTTTTTTTTTTTCTATTTTTTTCATAGTTATACCACCCCCTAAAATGTTCTAATGTCATAAGAAAAGGAAACCCAGCATTTTTATCTGTTTACTTTTGCATTGTCAAACATTATCCTTTGTATATAGTAAGGTCTGAATAATGTTACTCAAGTAGGTAAATGGGAATATTTGGCTCATATATGACATATAGTTGTTTGTAAGAAGAAAGGAATGAAGGGGCACCTGGGTGGCTCAGTCAGTTGAGAGTGAGACTTTGGCTCAGTTCATGATCTCATCATTCCCAAGTTTGAGCACCAAATCCAGCTCTGTACTGACTCAGAGCCTGGAACCCGTTTCAGATTCTGTGTCTCCCTCTCACTCTCTCTCGCTGCTCCTCCTATAATCGCATTCTGTCTCTCTCTCCCTCTCTCTCAAAAATAAATAAACATTAAATTTTTTTGAAAAGGAATGAAAACAGCAGCTATTTCTTTTTAGAGTTTTTTAAGTTTATTTATTCATTTTGAGGGACAGAGAGAGAGCAAGCCAAGCAGGCAGGGCCCAATGCCGGGCTTGATCTCACAAACCAGAAGAACATAACCTGAGCGGAGATCAAGAGTTGGACACTTAACCACCTGAACCACAAAGGAGCCCCTGAAAACAGCAAATATTTTTCTTGTAACTTAAACCCACTCAGTTATACATATTCCCTGATTTTTAATTTTTATAAAAGACTTTAAATTATTGTCACGCAGAGATGTACACTTTGGACCATTAAATGGTAAGCCAAATAAGGTAATTTGTTTCCAACGTTTAAAATTGGTAGACTTTATTTAATTTCCAAAATCTTTTTTAAAAGTGAGAAGCAGATCTGGCAGCACTGAACAAATATTCATGTATAGCTGAAATTTGCTGGAGATGAGTGGCAACTGACCTATTTAGCTGAGGCTGCTGTGTTTCAGTTTTCCAGATTTTCAAATGGCCTATTTACCTTAATTACCTCTCTCTCTCTCTCTCTCTCTCTCTCTGGTTGGGGAGAGGGGTCTGCTGGTGTAAACATTTAATTAGGATCTTTTCTTTTATATCCTTGACCTACATACTTTACTAAGAAAGAATAAGATGTCAGGACTTGCATTTAGAATCAGGGTTTAAATACATAAGTACACTATCTATCCCACCCAGCTGAACAGAAGCAGAAAGAAATTGAAAACAGTGCAGATAAGGAAGAAACAGAGAAAGGATAAAATAAACAAAGAGCATGTGGTTATAGGTTAAAAACAAAAAATAATAAAAATCAGGGAAATGTCCATACCCCAAACTAGGCACTTAGCATGCAGTACTGCATCAGTTAATCTTTACCATAACTGTACAAGAAATATTTCTAGCTTTTTCCATGGAAAAGACCCAGAACTAGTGACACCCCATTAGCAAAGACTACCTCTACTGCTCAGGTATCAATTCTAAATACCATTTTCCACTAAAGAAATTACTGGTCTTTGGAGGAATGACTGATTCCAAAGCTGGTGAAGGAAAACTTTCCACATGAAACTGAAATGATTTGTTCAGAAAAAGAGGGAGTGTTCAAAGAATGATTGTATGTAACACAGGACTCAGAAGCTGAATTGAAGGGTTTCACTGCTTGTATCTAAAAATATTTGAGTACCAAAATAAGTAATGATAATAACAGATTATATCATACTGAACAAAATAAGGAAGATTTAGTCCATATGGGTATCAATTTTGAAATTAACTATTAAAGTTTTTTAATGTTTATTTATTTGAGAGAGAGAGAGAAGGACAGAGAGAGGGGGAGACACAGAATCCAAAGCAGGCTCCAGGCTCTGAGCTGTCAGCAAAGAGCCTGATGCGGGGCTCAAACTCACAGATGGCAAGATAATGACCTGAGCCAAAGTTGGACACAACCTACTAAGCCACCCAGGCACCCCGAAAGTAACTATTTTAGAGCTCAATAAGAAATAGCATATTAGATGACTAGGACCCAGCACCCAAAATAATTAATGAGTACAAGGAAGCCTAATTGGATAAAAACTGTGGATACCACTGTAATAAGATCATCAAAATTAGCATCACCATAATGGTGTGTGATTGATACAGAACACCATTTAACAAATGCAGTATGTAGAACTAACATTCCTCTGTGCTATTCCTGTGGAACCTAATCAAAAGAGAACATTACAAAACTCTACATTACACAATTACCAGACTACAAACCTTGAAAGTGTCAAGGTCTTAAAGGTCAAGGGAAAATTAAGATGCAGTTTTAAATTCAAGGAGACTGAAAAGATATGGAAACTGAATTCAACAGGTGATTTTAAACTGAACCATTTTGCCATAAAAGACACTGTTGGGACAACTGGTGAAATTTGAAGAATTTGAGGATAAAATGATAGTTAAATAAAAACAAATGACTTCTTGATTTTGATGGTTGTACTGAAGTTTGATACAAGAATGTTATTGTTTGTAGAGCATCAGATTGGTAACTTACCCCCAAATGGCACAGGGAAATATACTCGTTTCTGTTGTGCTTGAAAATTTTCTGTAAGTTCGAAATTATTTCAGATAGTTAAAAAATATATTACATATATATTGCAAGTGAAAATCAATTCCTAGATTTAAAGAACACACATTTATCTTTATAGAAAGAAATACTTTCTCTTTAATTGAAACAAAATCACTTGCTGATTTCACACTAGCAAACACAGAGCTGTGACCATTGACTTTGTTGTTCTGCTTTCTGGTTTGTGATATAATATACATGAAAAGAGAAAAAAGCTAAAAATATGTTCAAAGTAATTCTATTTTAACTAATTGAAAAAAAATGGTACTTAGGTGAATCTGAGTGCAGAAATAAAAAAAATCAAATCACTATACTTCATTATTTCAAATGATTCTTTTGTTTTACATGGGACATATGATTTCATATTTCACACTTTAAGCAAAAGACCTGTTCCATTAAAGTATCTCCCAGAAGTTTGTTCAGTAAACCAGGCTTTGAGAATGAACAGGTGGTTTGTCTTATGCTTTTCAGAGCTGACAGAGCAAACTGTGATATCAGGAAGTAGCACAATACCTTGCAGTTATAGAGAGCTAGAGTATTTTGTTGTTGAATCAAAGAAATTGATGCCAGTAAAGTGGCAAAGGGCAGACGATGATACAAGGAACAGTCTTGAACTTTGCAACCTGACATATATGAGTTTTACTACCCATTCTCCATCATATTTATATATGAAAATATGGGCAAGTTGACAAACCATTCTGAATCTTGAGTTCATGTTTGGCAAAGCAGAAGTATAGTACGTCACAGAGCTGTGCTGAGATTAAGTGATATTATAAATGTAAACCTGCTGGCACAAGACTGATTTGTTGCTTTTCCTTTTTAAATGGATATGAATTATTGATTAAATTTCATTTCAATAATCTATTTGACAAATAGACTATACTTCCCCATGAATTACAAGGCTCTGGATCAGTGGGATGCCAAAATTGAAGATTATGTGGAGTGCGTCAGATAAATTACATACAGACTCGTTCTTGGTGCTGGTGACTCAAATGTGAGACCTCAGTGGCCCTGCCAACACTATAGCTAAACAACTGACAGTTAAACAGGTGCCACGCACCTGCCAAGGAATGGTCACTGTTGCCTTGTCTTAACCTCAAGGAATGTATAGTTGACCTTCATTATTCATGGACTCTGTATTTAAAAATCATCTATTCATAGCATTGATCACCCCTAAATTAATACTTACAGTATTTTTGCAGTCATTTGTAGCCATTCACAGTGCAGCAAAACCTTGGTGTCTCCTGACATGTATGTTCCCAGTGTAGATCAAATGAGGCAACGCTCTGCCTTCTTGTTTGAACTCTCATTTTGTAAAAGATTGGATTTTTTTTTCATAGTTAGTTTTGTGCCACTTTTTTCCTCGTATTTTGTGTTTTTTCTTGATGAGTTTGCTGTTTAAAATGGCTTCCCAGCACAGTGAAATATCCTTCTGCCTCACTCTTACACAGACACATCACTGGATTCAGGGCCTACTGGGATAACTCAGGATGATCTTCTCAAGATACCTAATTTAATTTATGTATGAAATTATGTATGAATTTATGTACAAGGATTCATTTCAAAATAATGCAAAATCACAGTCAAGGCATTGGTAGATATCCTTGGAAAGACTATCATTTAACCCATTTTAATCTTTCCTGTGGCCCCATTCCGTGTGTAAGATACATCCAGTCCATCCCAATATCCCCAGAGGTCCTAATTCGTAAACTATAAGTTATTGTATTGTGTTAAGTTAAACATGTACATAATAATTTCTAGATCAACCACATAAAAATAAAACTATATAAAGAGCTATATACAAAAACACTATGTATATATTAAAATTGAGTACTAAAATTGAATACTAAATGTAAGTTTGTCTTACCTTTAAAAAGGCAAGAAAAGGGAAAGGTTCAAAATATGGGAGAAACAAATGTGAAAAAATAATGAAATAAATAATAAAATGAAAAAATAATAAAATGTCTATTAATATCAGACAAGGTAAACTTAAAAGCAAAATGATGCAATACAAGAGAATAAGAGGAAAATTACATACTTATAAATAAATCTATTAGACAAGGTAACATAACAATCCTAAATGTGAATGTGCCTAACAAGGTTTCAAAACACAAGAAGCATTAAACTGATATAATTGAAAGAAGAAGCAGATATACTCATAATTATTGTTGGGGACTTCAACATCCCTTCAGGAACTGATAGAACCACTAGATAAAATCAGTGAGTGTTTTATACTCACTTCGGGATGTAATGTCTATAGGATTGACACAAAAATGAGAGAGTCCCATTGACACAAAAATGAGTAGAGAGAATCCCATTTAGAAACCATACGAATATATGTGTGTACAATTATGTGTGTATATAAATGTTTGTATTCAGATAGAAAGATAAAAATGAAGTAAGAAGAAAGGAAAGAAAGGAAGGAAAGAAGAAAACAATAAAGGAAAGATTTATAAAAGATTTATAAAAAGATTTATAAAAGCATAACTACTAAAGTGTTAAAAGCTATTATGTCTAGAGAGTACAATAAATTCATTTCATTTTTTATAATCTTTTTATTAGTTGAACATTTTATGGTAATCATGTATTTGCACAAATTCAGAATGAAGTGTAATGCTATTTCCAATTTGAAGTGTATGAGTTATCCTCTGATGATCTTATCTGATAATACCTTTCAAGTGTTAAAAGTGTTGTCTTATCTTAAATTTGAATAAGAATTAGTTTTGTAAAGAAAACAAAAAATTATACTAATAGAATCTTCACACAAAAAGAAGTATATATCACCCATATATTGTTTTATTCTCCTTCCTTGGAAATGCATTTATTGAGAAGGCATTTATCATATAAGCTAAGTACACTTACCAAGTGTTTTCCTGTGAAACATTTCATCAAAAATGAAACATAATATTTAAACAGTATAACATAGTTATTTCAAGCACCACAGTGGCTTTTTCTTATTTCTATTTTGTCAATTTCTGCAGAAATGAAATAATTACATGCAAGTTAAAAACCATTCAATTTCTAAAAATTTTGTTTTCTGTTGTAAAACAGTAAAACTTTTTTACTGCTGCCCGTGATCATTGGACTAGAATGCACGACTGATTATCAATGAAGATAATGTCCATTGAATAATTAAAATATATTAATCATGTCTTATATACAAAAATGACTTGTTACATTAGAGGACAAAAAGAGAAGGTATAATACTAATTATATGTAGGATATTTACATTATTATTAAATAGCTTAAGAATTATGAAGAGATAATCATGTTTACAAATAGGTCCAGTTAATACTGTTGTATGGCAGATACCATTTTTTGTTAAAATTAGTACATTTTATATTACTGGAAACATACTTATCTCTTGACATAAAATCAATCATGATGACATGGCTCATGTAAGCATTATGAAAATCAAGATACAGAAATGTTCCATCACCTCAAATATTCCATATGCTATGATTTATAGCCAGATGAACCCATACCCTTTTTCACACATGGCAATCACTAAAATGTCAACATTGGTAGATTCTAATAAGTTTTGTATATAAAATCAAACATCTAGAGCAATACTAAATGAGTGAATCTCATTTACGGATAATTAATTCTAAATTAGTGATACTCAGAAACACTATAGATAAAATAGAATTCTTTAAAAAAAACCCACTTATATAACCCACTCTAAGGCAAGAAAAATAAGAAATGAACACAATGAGAATGAAGGAGAATAGGAAACAAAATATAATGGCACACATCAGTCCAAATATAACACTAATTAAATTAAATGCAAATAGCCTAAATATATCAACTAAAAGAGTGATTGGCAAAGTGGATAAAAAAACAACTATTAACCAACTTCATGCTATCTGTAAGAAACTCACTTCAAATATAACAATACAGGTAAGTTGAAAGTAAAGGTATAAAGAGATATACACATACTATCAAAAGAAAGCATGAGCGGCTATAATATTAACAGAGCAGAGAGAATTACCAGGAACAGAAAGTAGCATTACATACTGGTAAAAAGAAGTCAATCCACTAAGAAGGCATAGTGGTCCTAAACATATAGAAATCAACCAGAAAGTTTCAAAATACTTAAAACAAAAACTGAAAGATCCGAAAGGAGAGATTTTAAAAATCCACAATTATGGTTAAGGACATCAAGTCGTCAAATCATCTCACTCAGGAATTACTGAATAGAATTTCAGCAAGGAGGGAACAGCGTGGAAGTGCTTTTGCATCTTGTGTTCATTAAATACATCCGGATGAACCCTAAACCATCCTGCACACCTAGAAAGCTGATTTGAGGATTAACACAACCTGAATCACAGCACTCGGCAGGTACGCAGCGCGGAGAGGCGAACTAGGGGAGAAACCACGGAGGGAAGGGAACTGTTTTTGCTGCGGAAAGAGGAAGGAGATGGCAGAATATGGGAAAAACACCCCTCCCCCCCCCACAAAGGAGCTGGAAAGCGGAAAAGTGGAAACAGCCACAGGGACTGAACAAAAAAGGGAGAAAGGAGAAAGGAGAGAGTTTAAATTCCATAAAGACTGTATCAACGGGAGGGGGGGGCACAGAGTCTGAAACTCCTCAGCTGGATACTGGCGGTGCTCTGGGGGGAAGGGCGAATTCCCAGGAGCAGAGAGTGAGGTCCGGGAGTCCTCGCGGAGAGGCGGCTCCCCTGCTGGGAGGACATTTGGTAGAGGCTGTGCGGCTTCCCCAGCGGCCCCCCAGGAACAATCACAGTCGCTGGTGCTGGAACAAGGCCGTTTAGGGGGAAGCCGTGTGCCAGGTGCGTGTTGTGACTGACCGTAGTCCCTGAAACACTGCTGCTGCACGATCGCGTGAACTTTTTCTGGGGCGGGCTGGCACCAGCCGCGGTCTCTGGGAATCAGCAGCAGCACAGTCCCGGGAACGTTCCTGGGTGGGTGTGGCCGGCATCCGGCCATTACTTGGTGAGGCCCTTCCCCGAAGGTCTGAGCGGGTCAAGGTGGCAGTCCTTCAGAAGTGAGGGGTTGGGAAACACAGCTGCATCCGAGATAAAATTCATGATGGAGGTGCCTCCTGGCCACCTGATGGCAAGGTCTCGGACAGTGTAAAAGTAGGAGTGGAGAAAAGCTGGAGACAAAGGACAGGTGCATTATTGCTGAGCCAGGAGAACAGAGATCTGATACTATAGACTAGGTAGTCAGGTGACTCCACCTTCACCCTTCCTGTACATGTACATACGCGCCTACATGTGCCACAGCAATCCATCCCAGTAAGCTAAGCAGCGCCATCTAGTGGAGAACCGAGCCATTACACTAAGCCCCACACAACTGAGCCAACCTAGGTTGGGATCTCTGCCTGCTTAGTTTACACACTATAAAGTGCTTCATAGTTTGACTTCTCGGGGAATACGATGTAATTTGAATCATATTTCAGTCTGTTTGCTGGTCCACCTATTCATTTTTTATTCTTTTTCTTTTCTGTTTCTTCTCTTTTTTTTTGAATACCGAAGGAGAAAAAATAGATTTTTATTTTCATTTTTTAATAAAAATATTTTTCTTTAATTTTTCTACTATATTTTTTACTTTTTTGTAAATTTTTCAAATTCTATTTTATTTCCATCTTTTCATTTTACTCTATTTCATTGTATTAATTTTTTCAAATTATAAACATTTTCCTTTTTTCCCCATTTTTCTCTAATCTATCAAGCCCCTTTCAACAACCAGACCAAAACATACTGAGGATCTAGCATCATCTATTTGATTTTATGTGTGTGTTGTTTTTAATTTTATAATTTTATTTTTTTACCTTATTAATTTCTTTTCTTCCTTCAAAATAATGTAATGAAGGAATTCACTCCCCAAAAAAGAGCAGGAAGAAACAACAGCCAGGGACTTAATCAACACAGATACAAGCAAGATGTCTGAAGCAGCATTTAGAATCACGATAATAAGAATACTATCTGGGGCTGAAAATAGATTAGAATCCCTTTCTGCAGAGATGAAAGAAGTAAAAGCTAGTCAGAATGAAATAAAAAGTTTTATAACTGAGCTGCAATCTCAAATGGATGCCATGGCAGCAAGAATGAATGAGGCAGAGCAGAGATTCAGTGATACAGAGGACAAACTTACGGAGAATAATAAAGCAGAAAAAAAGAGGGACACTAAGGCAAAAGAGCATGATTTAAGAATTAGAGAAATTAGTGACTAATTGAAAAGGAACAACATCAGGATCATAGGAGTCCCAGAAGATGAAGAGAGAGAAAAAGGGGTAGAAGGGTTATGTGAGCGTATCATAGTGGAAAACTTTCCTAACCTGGGGAAAGACACAAGGAAACTGACCATCGACAAGGCATATCATAGTCAAATTCAAAAAATACTCAGGCAAGGAAAGAATCATGAAAGCAGGAAGAGGAAAAAAAAGTCCTTAACCACTTAGGGAAGACAGATCAGGTTTGCAGCAGACCTATCCACAGAAACTTGGCAGCCCAGCAAGAAGTGGCAGGATATATTCAACGTGATGAATTGGAAACATATGCACCCAAGAATTCTTTATCCAGCAAGCCTGTCATTCAAAATAGAAGGGGAAATAAAAAAGTTTCCCAGATGAACAAAAATTAAAGAAGTTTGAGACCACTAAACCAGTCCCACAAGAAATTTTAAGAGGGACTCTCTGAGGGGAGAAAAGACAGAAAGAGAGAGAGAGAGAGAGAGACCAAAAGCAACAAAGACTAGAAAGGACCAGAGAACACCACCAGAAACTCCAATTCTACAAGCATAATGACAATAAATTCATATCTTTCAGTACTCACTCTAAATGTCGATGGACTAAATGAAGACATAAGGTAACAGAATGGATAAAAAGGAAAGAAAAGCAATCTATATGCTGTTTACAAGAGACCCACTTTAGACTTAAAGACAGCTGCAGATAGAAAGTAAGAGGATGGCAAACCATCTATCATGCTAATGGTCAACAAAAGAAAGCTAAAATAGCCATACTTATACCAGACAATCCAGACTTTAAATTAAAAATTGTAACAAGAGATGAAGAAGGGCATTATATTATAATTAAAGGGTCTATTCACCAAGAAAGCCTAACAACTATAAACATTTATGCTCCAAATATGGTAGCACTCAAATATATAACTCAATTAATCACAAACATAAAGAAACACATTGATAATACCATGATAGTAGGGGACTTCAACACCCCACTTACAGCATTGGACAGATCATCTAAACAGAAAACCAAAGAGGAAACAATAACTTTGAATGGCACACTAGACCAGATGGACTTAAAAGATATAATCAGAACATTTCATTCTAAAGCAGCAGAATACACATTCTTCTCCAGTGCATACGGAATGTTCTCCAGAATAAATCACATATTGGGACACAAATCCAGCCCTCAAGGCCTTTTCTGTCTTACTCTATTCTCTTTTATTCCAGGAAATTCTTCCCTGAGCTCATCTTTCTCATGTAAAATCTTGACAAAAGCAATCAAAAGCATCCAGCACACACTACTAAGGTCCACTTGTTACATGATTTACTCCTTGAGTTATTGCTGTACTGTTTTACCGGATGTTTTGTTACTGTGTACCACACTCACCATCTTGCCAGCACCACTCACCAACCACCAAGGAGATATCACTTATGAACATATTTGTTAGGATACAACCATAACTCTACCTACTAATGCTCATGCATATCAGTCAGGACAGACAAAGTTATGCTGTGATAATAAACAACCCCAAATCTTGGTGGCTTAACAATAACAAAAGGAAGTTTAGTTCTCACACATACTGTGTATAAAATGTGGTTGAGGTAAGGGTCTCAGTTTCTGACACTCACAGGCTTTGGCTAACAGAGGCCATTCTGTACCTGTAACATCTGGGATACTAGATCTACTCAGGACAGTGTTTGAAGTCAGTGTTAGATCCTAGAGCAGACATAAATCATATTCTACATTTGTTTTCTATTCCCCAAAGCATGAAGTAAATACTGCATAGAATTACTCCTTGATTTTGCAATAAGGAAATGAAAACAAAACAAACGGTAAGGATTGAAACCACTCCTTCCGAAAATTAAATCTATACATAAGTTGCTTATATAGTATTAGATGAAAATAACTGTCAACATTTTCCCAAGTGAGAGTAGAAACATTACTGTTCCTATTTTTCTGCTTTGTTTAGAATAAATAATGTGTTTAAGAAATTTATCATCAGTAGATAATAAAGCCATGCATTGGTCATCTGTTATATCCTGATATTATATATTATATAGGTGCCCACAGTCACTATACATATATGAAGAGAATAGAGGAGTATTACAATATTGCTACATAAGAGGGAAAAAAAGAAATATATATAAAATATTCTCAAATTTCTAAAGACCTTAAATGATTACAAATTCTGCTTGGTTTCTTAAAAAAAATAGAGTAACTATAGAAAGTATGTAATTAATCTGTGATTTCAGGTATGATTAATCTTAAAGAAAAAATCACTAAGTAAATGAGTTATTCTTGAATCATCTTTTCTCATTTTCCCTTATTGAATGCTCTTCTCTCTTTCTACCCCATCTGTCTAGATTTCCCAGATATAATATTAGGTATTACTTCCCTGCAATGAACAGTTGTAAAATTTCTTTTTTTTTAAGCTTATTTATTTTTGAGAGAGAGAAAGAGAGACAGAGAGAGAAAAACTGGGGAAAGAGCAGAGATGAGGGAGACTGAGATTAGGATTTGAATGAATTTAACTGACTGAGTCCCCAGTCATCCCCTGTTAATTTCCATTACTTCCACCAAAGCATGCCCAGAAAATTTTCATTTACAAAATTTAATCACATAAATCCACAAGAATGCAATGACAGTGTGATGGCTGTTGAGTTGTTTAGGTATTAATTTAAACAAAGGCATCACTCTTATTAGAAGCAAATAAGTCAGAAACAAAATAAATCAATATATAACTAAGTGTTCTTTTTTTAAAAACGTTTATTTTTGAGAAAGACAGAGTGTGAGGTGGGCGGGGCAGATAGAGAGAGAGACACAGAATCTGAAGCAGGACCCAGGCTCAGAGCTCTCAGCACAGAGCCTGACATGAGGCTTGAACCCACAAACCATGAGGTCATGACCTGAGCCAAGGTCAGACGCCCAACCGACTGAGCCACTCAGGCGCTCCATAATTAAGTGTTCTTAATCCAAATAAGTCATCAGGATTCTTGTGTAGAAAAGTAGGGCAGACAGTTTTGTCCAATAAAGTCAGATGACAAGGAAATTGACTTTATTAAGTACATAGGTTTCAGGTCCTATGTTATACTACTTTTATATAGATTCTCTGAATTTTGTATAGACATTATTGTTAACAAATAATTAGTAGGTAAATAGAAGATTAGAAATGTGTAACATAATTAACAGAGCTAACAAGCTGTACAAATTATTGAAAAGCTTTTAAACTTTTATTTCTATTTTGTCATGCTATCCTTCAACCCCTTTAAAACAATGTCCTATAGAAAATTAAATAGAGGACATTTTATAGGAAGTAACTCAAGATCATACGTACCAATACCCTCCAGCTAGCTGGGAAAATATCTTCATATAAAAGTTCACATAAGAAAAGCTGAGAAAACATTGTGTTTCTTTTCTATTACTGTACCAAATTACTAAGCATTTCATCACTTAAAACAATACCAATTTATTTTTTCACACTTTTGTAGATCAGAATTTTGTCCCATGTACTCAGCTGGTCTCCGCACATGTCTGACAAGGCCAAAGTGAAGGATTTGCCGGGACTGTACTCCTCTCTGGAGATCCAAAGGGAAAATCTGTTTTCAGGCTCATTCAAGCTGTTGGCATGCAGCATAGGTCCTGCTTACTTGCTGGCTGTCACCCCAGACCCACCTTAACTCCCAGGGACGTCTTTCCTGGTACTGGTACATCTCAAAACAGCAAGAACAGGTGGAATACTTCTCACAATGTTCTATCTCCTCTGCCTCCAGTTCCTCAGAGGCATCTCTCTCTAATCTCAGCAGGAGGAGAAGTACCTCACTTTTAAGGGTGCCTGTGATTAGACTAGGGCCACAAGATAGCCAAAATAAGTCAACTCATCTCAAATTCCATGGCCTAATCACATCTGCAAAATCCCTTTTGACATATTACATGCAAGTAGTCCCCCCTTTCCACAATTTCATTTACCCCAACAACCCTGGCCAGGAAGGAGATGATACTTGTGATGTATTGTCAGAAGGTCAATAGTAGCTTAATGCTACCACACAATGCCAACATCATTCACCCCACTTGATCTCATCATGGAGACGTTTTATCATTGCACATCATCACAAGAATAAGAAGGGTGAGCACAGTACAATAAGGTACTTTGAGAGAGACCATATTCACTTACCTTTTACTACTCTTATTTTTAGGACTGTTCTATTTTATTATTACATTTTATTGTTAATATCTTACTATGCCTATTACAAAATAAACTTTATCATATGTGTGTATGTATAGGAAAAAACATAGTATCTATATGATTCAGATGTATATATACGATGTTTTCTGAGAGTTCAGTACGATCAGTGGTTTCAGGCATCCACTGGAAGCCTTGGAATGTATCTTCTGTCGATAAGGGTACTACTGTATATCATATTAAACAGTTCCAGGGATTAAGGTATGGGTATCTTTGAGGGAGTATTATTCAGTCAAACAAAAACAATTTCATTAACAATCTAAAAATCATAAAGTGGGAACAGGGAGGTTTTTTTCACATTGAAAATAAAGAGTCATCATTTAGAATTACTTCAGTCCTTGATTGAGGCATCTAGGTGGCTCAGCTGGTTAAGTATCTGACCTTGGCTCAGATCATGATCTTACAATTCATGAGCTTGAGCCCCGTGTCAGGCTAGGTGCTGACAGCTCAGAACCTGGAGCCTGCTTCAGATTCTGTGTCTTCCTCTCTCTCTCTGCCCCTCCCCGACCCATGCTTGATCTCTCTCTCTCTCAAAAATAAATAAACATTAAAAAAAAAATTGCTGGGGCACCTGGGTGGCTCACTCGGTTGAGCGTCCCACTTCAGCTCAGGTCATGATCTCGTGTTTTGTGGGTTCGAGCCCTACATCAGGCTGTGTGCTAACAGCCCAGAGCCTGGAGCCTGCTTCAGATTCTGTGTCTCTCTCTATCTCTGCCCATCCCCTGCTCATGCTCTGTCTCTGTCTCTCAAAAATAAATAAATATTTTTTAAAAATTTAAAGAAAGAATTACTTCAGTCCTTTCTGTATTATAATAATATAGCATACTACTCTTGCTATCTTTGGTTCTTTTGAATAGTTCTGATAACAAACAAAACTCATTTAAGTGAATGCAAAAATAGTTTGGCAATTGCTAAAAATACTCAAAACGGATTTGACTATATATTATTCAATGAGCTCTTTTATTTCCTAATTTAAAGTCTGTGTCACAAATATTAAGTAGCTATTTTCTTTTCCTTCCAAGTGTTTTAGCACCTGCTTTTCCATCCAGCCATTTAAAAGGAAACAGTTTGATTAGCACTGTACTATGATTTCATTAAATGTAAATATTAAACATAATTTCCTTTCAGTCTGAATGAGAGAGATGCATATGTCATCAAAGTTATCCATCTTCATTCTATAAATAAAACAGAATAGTACAACTATAATAGAATAAATGCCAGAAGATGTTGCTTTCAAAAACAGTAGATTACTAATTGACCTTTTTCTGCATTTACCATACTCTTTATCATTTCAGCAGTTAGCTATCTTTCTGACAAGTGAATTCCTTAAAAATGTGTATGACATTTAACTGGATAGAGTTATTTGTCATTGAATAATTTAATGTCATTTCTTATTGCCTCAATTTAAATGGTTGATCTAATTTTTATTTGCAATGTACCATTTAGATGACTCATATTATATTGGTTAATGTCTAAATATTTTAAAATTTTAGATGAATGTGCTTTTCACTTGTCAACATAATCAAATGGGGCATATGGGATTTAAATGAAACAGTTGATTATATCCCATGATAGAATCCATTTACTTTATCCTCTCCCTTCCATCTTGCTTATTCACATCTCCTCTATACCTTTTTGGGAGTCTATTTCATGGCTCCGGATCTACAGTAATTTCATGAAATTATCGTAGGTCCATGACTGATGAGCTCCTTGCATTAACATCCCCATTTTCTTCTTTTCTTTATTCTAAGTTCCAGGGTTTATGTTTACCTTCTCTGTTTATCTTCTACATTCAAATTACACCTCCTTTCCTAGATTGCACTGAAAACTAATTTCAGTGTTCTTCATAGAAGCCATAGATAACACTTTCTTATTTATTACCTTTTTCTTGCTACCATCTTTGTTGCTTATTAACATTTATACCTGTTAATAGGTACCCTATTTATATCTACCAGCTTCTATCAACATTAACCTCAATACTTTTTAGTAGTTATTTATATACTTTTCTGAAGATAACATGTATTTTATTACCTTTCTGATGTATATGCCATTAAATATAGTTTTGAAAATTGTAGATAAATTGCCACATTACCGATTGGGAGAGAAACAGAAAGAAAGAAAGGAACTGCTAAATAAATCTGATTAATCAGTTTTGTCCTACACAGAGAATGATATGGTGAATTATCTCTCTACTAAATGTGATACTGATTCATTCATTTCCTCTTTTCTACTCTGCTTATATCTAACAACACTCAGGCCAAATATAATTTGTTACGGTTCCCTTACATTCCTCTTGAATGAGTGGCTTTCCTTGACCACTCACTACACCACATCATTGGTTGCTAACATGAGCTATGTCTGCATCTCCCAAACCTGACCTTCCGTTTGTCTTTCCTCAGTCTTCACCCCACCTATTAGTCTCCAGCATAAATAATCATATCCTACATACAGGAAGAATTTTGTTCCGGTTTCTCCTCAGAATCTCTGTCATTCAACCTCTCATTTTTTTCTTTATATCAGTGAGTGTATATAGTCACATTTATTGAGAAAAAATATTATTTTATAGGAGATTTTCTTCTACAAAGGAAAGGAAGTGGCTTGCAAAAAACACGTAAGTGGATTTTATAAACCACAGAAGCAAATAAATAGAACTACTAAGCTGGATCACAGGAAAGATACATTGTTAAGGTTAAGTTGCAAATTTATTTCTGATTTCCTGGAAGTCAATACAAAAAAGAATATTCTAGGGGCGCCTGGGTGGCTTAGTCGGTTAAGCGTCCGACTTTCGCTTGGGTCATGATCTCTCGGTTCGTGGGTTTGGGCCCCGCGTCGGGCTCTGTGCTGACTGCCAGCTGAGAGCCTGGAGCCTGTTTCAGTCTGTGACTCCNTCCAAAAAAAAAAAAAAAAAAAAAAAAAACATTAAAAAAAAAAAGAATATTCTATTAATTAGTGGCTATATACTATAGTGGTTAACAATATACATTTGGTTTCCTAAAAGTGCTCACTGATAGCCAATAACGTTTTATCTTTTATATCATTAAAAACTCATGGACTTTGGTGGCACCTAAGTGTCTCAGTTGGTTAGGCATCCAACTCTTGATATCTTCTCAGGTCATGATCTCATTATGAGATCATGAGTTTGAGCACTGCATTGGTCTCCGTGCTGAGCATAGAACCTACTTAAGATTCTCTCTCTCCCTCTCCCTCTGTGCCTCCCTAGCTTACAGGCTTGCACTCTCTCACTTTCTCTCTTAAAAAAAAAACAACTCCTCATGGACTTTGTATATATGATTGGGTGAAATCCATTTCAGTAATTATTCATTTTTATTTTTCCATAATTATTCCATTTTAGGCTGGCAGAAATATCACAAAATTTGACATTTCTTTATCTTTCCTTGGTAATTGGGATTTTTGTTGCACATTTTTGTGTCATATTTCGTTTTCTTCTTTTTTATAGGCTTCTTCACATACTAGGAATATTCAATCTTTTTGTATAATATGAAAATATACTTTTCAGCTTGTCAAATTTTACCTATGTTTTTATGTATTTTTCTAAGAATGTTACTTCCTGTACTCGAGATTTTTTAGGTTCTATATTGTCAAAATATCCAACTTTTCTTGAATTTCTTCAAGGGAGATAAAAGTTATGGTTAGAAAAACTCTCCCTACTCTTAATAATACTTGTAAATATGTTCACATTATTATTATTATTATTTTAATACTTATATATTTGTTGTTAAAAGTCTGACCCACTTGAAATTTACCTCAACAGATTTGGTGGAAAATGTATACTATTTTATTTTTACCACATAGCTACTTACTGTTTTCAATACTATTTATTAGTGAAACATTACTCATAGCACCAGTTAGAGAATAAGGTCTAACAGTGGCTGGAGCCTTTCCTACAGTGTGTAATGTATATTTCTCTGATTTGATAATAGTATATGATAATAATTCTCCTTTAGTTAGGATACATAAGTCTGGGAACCAAGAGGTTGTAGAGAAAAACGTTCTTCTCACCTGTACTTCTAATGACTCTTCACATTTATTTTCCCTTGTTTTAATACTTAAAAATCTTTTAGTTTAGAGAGCTAGATCTAAGGCAGTGGTGTTTCTGTCCAGGGACACAATAATTGTTCCATTTAGCTGCCAGGTAAGACTGCCATTCTAGCCATTTGGGCTCTTTGAGTCTCTGACCCAAGGGTCAGAGAAGACTTTGCTCTACTGGCTTGGTTGATCAATCCTTACTATCAAGAGGAGTTAGGGTTTCTGCTACATAATGGTAGAAAGGATACGTGTGAATTCTAGAGGGTTCTATAGTGTATCTTTTGGTATCTTGTTTCCAAGGTTAAAGTTTGTGGAAAACTACATGAACTTAATACAGGCAGGAGTACTAAAGGTCAGCATTTTCAGGGCTGATGTTTTTGACTCACCTTATCAAGCACAGATACCTGAGTTGAACTTTTGGCTGATAATAAAGGAAACTATAATGGTCAGGGAACAGAGGAAGTCATAAATAACCATAGTAAGATTAGAAGAATGTCTGCAATATACAAGCCCCAGGACGCTCTTCAGGCACCATTCACACTGAAATCATGTAAATGTCACATACTTGGAGCACAAAACTAGTCATAGAACAGTGTCAAAGGAAATTCTTAAACTATGATTTTGTAACTTAAAAAGACTGTGATGAGGAGCCTGGGTGGTTCAGCTGGTTGGGTGTCAGACTTCACCTCGGGTCATGATCTCATATTTCATGAGCTTGAGCCCCACGTCAAGCTCTGTGCTGACAGCTCAGAGCCTAGAGCCTGCTTCAAATTCTGTGTCTCCCTCCCTCTCCACCCCTTCCCCTCTCACGCACTCTCTCTCTCTCAAAAATAAATAAACATTTTTTTTTAAAAGGCCTGTGATAGTGACACACTTTTTTCCTTTGTTCTATACCCTGAATATGCCATGGTGATGGCAATAAAATTTAAATCTATAAGCTACAAGATATCAAGTTGATATTGTACCTGAACCACAGGAAGAATGATCGTCACCAAATGATAAATGCATTTTTTTTTGAAGAGATAGTTGTACTATGTTAGGTTGCAGTATGTTAGTTACTTTTGCCATTTCTGCTATCTCTGAAGTTTGTTTGTGGAGCTTCCTAATGGGTAAATTGGGGCAGATCCTGTGGCATGTTTCCTTCAAAGATTGTTCCAACTCCCAGTAAGTATGCCTTCCAGTTTTGCAGATTCTGGAATGCTCATCTCTATCTTTCCTCGCCTGTTTCACATGTAGCCAGGATCCTGGATATATTTCAGATTTCACAAATCAGATACTCTCATAGGGGCATTTGGCTGTGAAACATGGTGAGGCGTGAAGAAGAGCAAGATGTGAAGCATTGCTTTGCCAGCATGGATAGTGGTAGAAGTGGTGTGGTTTGCTGTCAACACATGTCAGAAGATTTCACAACTTCCTGCAGGGGTTGTGAAAGCTTTAACTACCTTGCAGGGTCAGAGTGACACTGGGGTCTAAAAGCTACATCTAGAGGCACATGGTGTGGTCTACTGTTGTGGCCTTCCAACAATTTCATGAGAAACCTAATATGTGATAATAAACACCCAACTACTAATTGCAATTTCTGTTGTGTGCAACTAAATCCTAAATGAAACAGATAGTACTTTTATGAAATGTATACAGCCCTTGCTAAAACTAATTTCTGGCAGAGATACTGTATCAAGCTTTGCAATTAACCAAAGAAAAAAATATTACCTATTGAATTGTAATTTTAAAAATAATAAAATATTGTAAATATAGGAAACTGGTATCTATAAAGAATTGCAATATGCAATAGATGCCCACTGAAACAATGTCATATTCACATAATAAAAAATAACACTTTTATCAAAGAAAAGAATGTATTATTCATATGACATATTAATATTTTTCCATGTGTAATATATCAAATAAGGCTATGCAGCAAGATTTTTGTTATAACTTGTTAGGTGTCATTTTTTTTTCTTTTCCAAGTTCTTACGTTTACTCATTTCCCAAGCAATTCCTGATTACTTCTTTCTTCCTCCACTAACTCCTAGTAGATTTAACAGTTGATTGTATTTACTTTTTAAATTTAAAAAATGTTATTGTTTACACTTTTTTATTTTTGAGAGACAGGGAGAGACAGAGCACAAGTAAGGAAGGGCGGAGAGAAAATGAGACACAGAATCCGAAGCAGGCTCCAGGCTCTGAGCTGTCGGCACAGAGCCCAACGCAAGGCTCAAACCCACTAACCATGAGATCATGACCTGAGCCGAAGTTGGACACTTAACCGACTGAGCCACCCAGGCACCCCAACAGTTGATTGTATTCTGATAAGATGGACGAACCCTGAGGGAATTATGCTAAGTAAAAAAAGTCAAACAGTGAAAGAACAAATACTGTATGATTTCACTTGTATGTGTAATCTAAACAAAAACAAAAACAAACCCAATTTCATAGATACAAAAAACAGATTGGTGGTTGCCAGGGGGGAGGCAGAGATGGGTCAGATGAGTTAAGGGGCTCAAAAGGTACAAACTTCCAGCTTTAAGATGAATAAGCCCTAGATATGTAAAGTACAGCGTGATGACTATAGCTAATAATACTGTTTTACATATTTGAAAGTTACTGAGAGTAGAAAAGTTCTCACAAGAAAAAAATTCTGTAAGTATGTATGGTGACAGATGTTAACCAGACTCATTGTGATGATTATTTCACAACATATATGGATATCAAGTCATTATGTTGTACATGTGAAGCTAATATAGTGTTGTATGTCAATTATACCTCAATAAAAATAAAGTAAAATAAAAAGTTGGTTGTAAATCTGTACTAGTTTTCCCCTTAACTGTTATTTAATGAATTAGATTTTCCAAATATAGAAGGCAAAGTATTCTCATAAAGAAAAACAAGATCCAGGAACAAATGTCTCCTAAAAATCATGCATCTTTGGCAGGTATTTATAATATATTCATTGTATAAGTGGAACATTTTATACAGGCTATAAAGTGGCATTCCATGTTAACAAAAACAACAACAACAAACAACAACAAAAACACTTATTTCGCGGGGGGGAGGATTGTTCGTTCTTCCCAGGGATGATATTCATTCTCTATTCACCAGCACTAGCATTTATCCTAGGTAGTAAGTGTTTTATCAGTTATTATTTTGAATATTACCTTAATCCTTTACAACTATAACAGAGTTAATTTGCTCCAAGACTGAATAAAAGAAACCTTATTTAAAGTGCAGAAAGGATGACACGCCTGGGTGACTCAGTCGGTTATAAGCAGCTGACTTTGGCTCAGGTCATGATCTCTCGAGTTTGTGAATTTGAGCCCCATGTTAGGCTCTGTGCTGACAGCTCAGAGCCTGGAGCCTGCTTCGGGTTCTGTGTCTCCCTCTCTCTCTGCCCCTCCCTTGCTTGTGCTGTTTCTCTCTCCCAAGAAACAGCTTAAAAAAGTTAATAAAATGCAGATTGGAGGCCTTAAAGGGGAGCTCTCCCATCCTACCACTCTTGGCCAGTTGCAAACCCCAAAAGGAAGAAGGCTACTTTGTTACTCCAGCAGGAGGAAGGTAAAATTTCTCCTTGCCCAACAGGCTCAACCAATAGTAATATGCCACTACTGAGCCAATGAGAAACTATCACCACCCTGACCTCTTATTTTCCTCCAATGGACTTTGTTAAAAGCAGCCCCTTCCAATTTCCTCCTTTTCTCTATAAAGTAACCTTTCTCTTTTTTGATCTTCTGACCTGCCTATGGTGTGCCATAATTTAGACGTCCTGAATCGCAACTATTCTGCTATTGAAACCCATTTTGCTGGTAAACTAACTGGCTATTTTACTTTTAAGGTTGACACTGTTACCCATGCCAATACCGTCTATTATGGCTACCCTTTATGATTTCATTCTTAACAAATTCATACTCCTGAGAAACTTAAAGTCTGGAGTTCTCAAATACACAAAACATTTCAATAGGCAAGGTTTTGATAAGCTTCTTTTCTATCTTTATATAGGTTAGTTTCAATCTTCATCCAAGATATCATCCCAATGTTTACTTCATAAATTTCCAACAACTTAGTTCTCAATCCAGCTTCTGACACCCCACCCAGCAACATAAACAGTCTTTAGATAAAAATCCACTACGAAAATTATGCATCTCTGCTCTTAACAATATAAAGCAATTCATGGCACCATTTACATAGAGGTTGGCCATCAGGTTTTCACCACTAGCAAGCTTGCTGTAACTTCCATTGCCCTATAGGATACAGTTTGATATGACATTTTGGGTGATGTGAACTTACGACATGTCCCAAATTGGTTAAACTTGTCCACACTCCTGGGCCTTGCCTAAGGTGTCATAGGTGTGGGCAGGTTATTGGCGTTTCTCAGGAACTGAGGCCACCAGCCAATGGCTTGCTGCACAGAGGGAAAGGAGAAGGATAATACTTTTTCTTTTGTTGTTAACCTGAACTGCTATAGCTCTGGTTCTGGTGGGGTGGTGGGGCAAGGTGCACACCGAGGTGCATGCCAGCATCACAAACAGGAGCAACAGTCATCTGGTCCCAAACAATGTCATAGATCTTGCCACAAATGCCCCTGAGACACATCCTACTCTCAAGTTATGTTTTGCATCATAAAAATTCCATAAGAAAGAAAGGCTAAAAGGGATTTTAAAAGCCAGTAACTACATACACTGTGAAATAAGTATAGCAGGCAGAATTTAATATCACACATTTCTACTGGCCTCAAACACCTCAACATTAAGACAGACAGACAGACAGACAGACAGAAAGAAAGACAGAAAGAAAGACAGAAAGACAGAAAGAAAGACAGAAAGAAAGAAAGAAAGAAAGAAAGAAAGAAAGAAAGAAGAAAAGACAAAACAAAAATCACTCTATAAATTATCCAAAAGGTATCTAGCACGATTACTAGAGTTGTTCATATTTTTTAATTTACATGCATTAACCCAGAAAACTCTCCAAAAATTGAAGACTTTTCTGAAACATTTTCAAAAGGTATATTTAAAACTCAGGCAAATCTTTTAAAATAGTTCTCTTCTCCATCCACAATGTAGGGTAATGTATCAGGATTCTACCATGCTGGTTACATTTTAGTTTTTCCTCCTTTAACATTAAGAATTAAACAAGAGAAAAAACACTGAAGGAAATCGACATACAAATAGTCCAGAGGGTATTACTAGATTTATACTATGTTTCCAAAGACTTTTAGGGTGAAAGGTAAAAACCACAAATATTTTGAGTGTGTGGTGAAAAGGCAACAAGAAATGTGGAGATCTTGTCTTCCTCATCTCTTCTCTGTGATTGTAGTCAAGCCATTCACACACCTATGCTATATTGTTTATCTCTAATATGAGCTGAATACTCACCCTGACTTCTCCAGAAGTGCTTTGAAGAATAATTAACAGAAAGGACTCCCTGAAGATTAATGATGTGGCATAGGTTCCCAGCTAAAGCTACATAAACACTGCATAAAAGGAATAGCATATAAATCTCTCATACATATTTTATACTGGACAACACAGCCATCTGGGAGGATGCAGGAGATTTATTGCTCAAGTGCCACTGTTTTATGTAGTTCTCTCAGTGTTTTTCACATTTCAGTAGTTTTGTCTGGGAAGTTGTTTTAACCATAGTTTCTCATCTATTATCATTAGCAAATGTTTAAGCTATGACCTAAGTCATCTGCTTTAGCCATTATTGCATCATTCACTTAAGTTGTGGACAATTTTTTTTTACTCCTTTGAAATCTATCATGATAAAAATTTATATAATGGCTTTAAGCTCTAAGTGTTTTACTTATATTCATTCAATAATCTGCTCAGTATTTTGCATATTGTCGATCTTAGTGTTTTCCTGGTTTCAGAATTAGCAGGTAGGTTTATGATGTTACACTTAATAAATATTCTTCATAAAATGGATTTTTACCTCTTTATCTTTCCCTAAAGATTTTACGTTCTATAAATGGTTCAAGCACAATGTTACTATTGATTACTATTGAAAAACAATCCTTTGGAACAATTTTTTCACTGTACGTATTTTTCTCATTTTCCAAAGAATTTCTATACCCAGAAAAGATAGAAGTATTCAATATGCATCTTACTAACTGATTATTTTTATCACATCACTACTTAGAAAACTAAATGCCTAAAAGAGATTGACTTAAGGTAAATCTGGGAACTGGTATGTAGCTGGTATATAGTAAGACCCCTGCTAGTCCCACTGAAGAAGACATGTGTTGGGAAGTTTACTCTGGTTTATAAGCATGCCAATTTTCCTATTTGTATGTCTTTTTACAATTTATACTAAACATATTCAAACATCTGTGCTAATTAAGCATGGAGAAAAAAGACAAATAATTTTAAAAGAGTTTGAATGTTTTTAAAAACTTGCATTAAAACAGTGGATTAGGAGGTAGTTAACAAAGGACGATGCAGGAAAAGAAGGGGAAAAATAGTTGGGGAGAGGGAGGGAGACAAACCACGAGAGACTCTTGAATGCTGAGAACAAACTGAGGGCTAATGGGGGTGGGGGAGAAGGGAAGGAGGGTGATGGGCATGGAGGAGGGCACTTGTGGGGATGAGCACTGGGTGTTATATGGAAACCAACTTGACAATAAACTATTTAAGAAAAAAAATAAATCCTTACTGAAAATCTAAAAAAAATAAAACAATGTTTACAATGATAAGTGCATGTGTCTGCACACCTACACCATATCTTGCACTTCACTCTTTGTTTCCTGTGTGACAGCTAAAAAGATACAAACCCATAACTCCCTCCTACAGTCATGAAGAAAATATTGGAAGGAAGATCTGTATCTTCTGAATAAATAATAATAATAATAATAATAATAATAATATAGCCTAAGTCTTGGGAAATGGATGAAGATACATGGTTTGGGAGGGAAAGGTAAGTGTATGGAAGCTTTGAGATCTGAACGTAGTTGGGTAAATTGGAAGATATCAATTCACATGTCACTAAGGAATGACTCAACCAAAGCTCAATAATTTATTGTGTTACTCTATCTCAGATAGTACCAGACTTTGTGGAACAAAGATGAATATAAGATAATTCTTAATTTCAAAGGGTTTATGATCTGATAATTCATGTATCCAGATCTTATAACAAAATAGCTCAGATCAAAAGAGATATGCAAAGAAAGGACTATACATGGGAGTATGATTTTATTTTTCTGTTCATGCGGGGGAAATCAGGGAAAAAATTTAGATAAGACTTCAAATGACCTTGAAAGAAGAATTAGATTTTGGCAGAGAAAAAGCATTCCAGGTTGAAGAATCAGCATGAACATGAACAAAAGATATTGTCTAGAAAGAAATTCAGTCATGGGTATCTAATATAGTGCAAACTAAAAAACAAATGTGGCTATATTTCTGTGAAAAATGTGCCTTTATCTTATTTTCTGAATTAAGTAAAAAAAATTAAGAGTAACAAAAAGCCTCCTGAGAAATGTAGGTCTTTTTCTTTTATATTCTAAGCCCGATAATTCGGTCACCACGTTCTTATATAGCTTTCCAAATATATTCTGTGTATGTAAGCATATCCATCGTTAATTTCCTGTTTTAACTTTTACATTAATAGTAGCATAAGACATATTCTTATCCTTTGTGATTTTAAACATCTCTCCCTGAGTTGTTTTTGAGTTACATTCTTCTTAAATCTATATAAAATGAAAGTTGAGTTGACTGGTTTCAGCAAAGTAATGAGTTATAGTTTGACTGCAAGGATCTGTAGAGTTGAATTTTTGACCAGAAAGTGGAGGCATCTGAGGTAGACTATCATTATGTAGTGGTGGTAAAAGACAGCAGCAAAAAGACAATTGCTTGAAGAGCTAATTTAGAAGGCAGCAAATAATAATGGAACTAGATCAGTTTTGGTGGTAAGAAGATTTCTGTTTAATTCCAAATTCCAACATGTATTACATCTAAAAGTGTGGGGTAATCACCTTTCGTGAGCTTCAGTTGGTACATTTGTACATTGGAGAATAATAATAAGAAATTCACAAATCCTTGTAATGTTAAAATGAATGCTTAGTTCCTGGCCCAGAACACGCATTTTTATGGTATTTTATCATCATGTACTAATTATCCATCATTTGAAAACCAAATGCTATCTTATTAATGCATCTTAATTATATATGTGTTATTCTGGGTGTAGATTTTATTTTTGTTTTACATATTCAATTATTCATTTAATATTTTGAGTTATGTAAAGTAGGATACAGTGATTAGTCATTTCATTGGGGTAATCCTAAAGACTGGAACAAGCAAACTCCACAGTATCAGTGTTTCACATAACAGTTTATTTTTCACTTACTATAGACCAATGCAGACCAATGTTCCTGGTTAGTGGGTGGGTGGCTTACCTCCCCGACAGTGCTCAGAGACTCAGGTCCCTAACATCTGGTGACCTCCCAGTCGTGCAGAGCTCAGACAGAGTCATCTGCATCCAGACAGTAGAAACTGTGGAAAGCTTCAAATGCTCCTTAAATGCTCTTGTCTGAAAGGGATACTTATTGTTTCTGTTCACATTTCACATGACTACACATGCCTGTGAAAAACTAGCTACCTTTCAATGAAAATTCTGCATTCTGGAAGGAGGACTATACATTTTGGTCAAAAGCTAGCAAATTCAGTCACATTAATCCAATATTGTCATTCATAAATGAAGAAACTTAAGACCCAGCAATTGTGAATTCAAAAGAGATAGCTATTGTTTTCTCATGGTGTCTCTTTGATCTAATGGTATTTAGTAATTCAGTAGGTAGGACTTCATTAAACTGTAAACAGTGTGAAAGGAGAAAATGCTAGATTATTGTACTAGGCACACAATAATGTTGGTCAATATATTTACATTTAATTATAGGACATAGCATTTCATTTTTCCTTTTAAAATAATTATTTAGTATTAAAGATTTATTATAAAATATGGCTCTGTTAGGAAGATCTATGATTTTGGTGCTGAGTCTTCATTTAGGAATTTGGCACCTTTATTGCATACATCATGATAATGAAAAAGCATTATTCTGTTTTATGCTGCCTGCAGAATAAACAGTAGAAAAATGGGAACTGCCTATGCTGCATGAGCCACAGTTTAACTGTGCAGAATACAATTGAAATGGAGGATGCTAAAAATTCTCAAAGCTGTATTTGCAAAACTTATTTCAAAGTTTTCCATTAATCAGCACAAATATTTTTTCTAAGTATACATTTGAAGGCCTTTGCATCTATACTCAATTATTGAGGCAGCAGGAAAATTATGTTCTTTGCATATGAAGTATTACAAAGTTATTCACAAAAAGACTCTATGAAGCTACTCTAAGATACTGTAGTATAGAAAAAAAAATCTCTCCTGCAGATGCACGTCAATTATTGAAATTTCATCACTGTATCTACTGGGATTTTTACCATGAAAATGAAATTGTTTTCAAATCCTGATTGAATAAATGAAGAAGGAATGTTTTATTATATAAACAGAATTATTTATTCATCCAATCACCAATGGAACACCTACTAGGTACCAGGCAATGTTATGGATGTTCTGGATACTATGGATACAGCAATGGAACGAAACATATGACTTCCCCAGTTGCTCATTTTTTCTTTATTTTATAACCCTGGAACTCTTCCTTTCTTTCTCTCTCTCTCTATTTTTCTTTCTTTCTTTCTTTCTTTCTTTCTTTCTTTCTTTCTTTCTTTCTTTCTTTCTTTCTCTCTTTCTCTCTTTCTCTCTTTTTCTCTCTCTCTCTCTTTCTCTCTTTCTCTCTTTCTCTCTTTCTTTCTCTCTCTCTTTCTTTCTCTCTTTCTCTCTTTCTCTCTCTCTTTCTCTCTCTTTCTCTCTCTCTCTCTCTCTCTCTCTCAAAAAGAAAGAGAGAAAGAGAGAAAGAGAGAAAGAGAGAAAGAGTGCACATGCAAGTTGAGGAAGGGCAGAAGGAAAGGCAGGGAAAGAATCCCAAGCAGGCTCCACACTGCTAGCACAGAGCCTGACAGGTTTGATCCCATGGATTCTGAGATCATGACCTGAGCCAAAGCAAGAGTTGGACACTTAACTGACTGAGCCACCCAGGCACCCCTGGAACTCTTCCTTTAAGCAACAAATTGAGCAATACTATACCAAATCAGTAAGCTGTCTTTGAGGAATGAATTTTCTTGGGTTGCCTTCTTTGAATATCAGCACTTTCACTAGGCGTGAAGTAAAAATACAGGTGGACAAGATTAATTATAATAGCCAGCAATCCCAGCAGAGGGACTGCACTAAATGGTGAGGGCCAACTTTGCCATTCAGAGGAAGAGTCAGCAAAGGGAGATGAAGTACGTTGGTGAGAAAAATACCCTTGAACATACTGTGCTTCCAAGTATTAGGACTTTGAGAAATACTTATTATAGACTTTTAAAAGAATAAGCCACCATAAGTCTTTATGTACCAGTGACCAAATGTATAATCTTCAAATTACTTTTCTTTAAAGAAATTACCTTCTGGTATATGATGGGTAATATATTTAGAAGTTAATGAAGTTCGTGCCATATTTCTTCTGATAAGAATTTAGTGAAGACATGTGTTACATCTCTAGAAAGTAACCTTGGCTTTTTTATTCATGACTTATGCATATCTTGGTCATAATCAACAATTATTAGGCAATTTAAAAGTGAGATATCCCTTAGTCAAACCTATTTGGGAGAGAAGAGTCAATTTTTAAGTTGGTAACATGAGGAGTCAATTTATTTTAGTGATTGAAAGATGGATTGATTGAAAGATAATAGAATTTCTATAAAGTTCATAAGTGTAAAACACTTCTAATTACGTTGTGGCTTATAGTTAATACATACAGGAGAAAAATCTTTTATGAGTGAAAGGTTTAAAAATATTTTTTATTCATATATGATGCTATTACTTATACATTCCATTCCATTGCTCACTGGTAAAGTGTAAGTTTCTGTACCTGTGTGGATAACAAACACAAGTGATTATTTAATTATAAAATGATATTACATATATTGAAAAATATCTATTTTTCTGATTTGTGGGTCCCTCTTAACAAGGACTTTAGATATTATGTTTTGATTCTTACTTTTCTATTATCAACATCAACATTCTGCATCACTTGAAAACATCATTAATAAAAGAAAATGGGAAATACCGTATGATTAATAGGTGATATAGTTTGCATTTTGTATCCTTTATTTGAAGTGTGATCCACAAATTAGCAGGATCAACATCATCTGGGAGCATATTAAAATCAGAATTTGCATTTTCAAAGGTCCCTAAATGACTGTATGACCATTACAATTTGAAACGACTGTCTGGTGTATGCAATATCTTTCCTTCTGACCTGTATTTTGTTCACATTTTGAGTGGTCATGTTAATCATGATCCCTTCCCAGACCTGGGCAAACAAAGGTTGATTAGACTAAGCCACACGATGATATAATTTCCTTTTCCTCTGACTGTTTAAGTGCAGGCATGTGATGCAACCTTAAAGAAAACACGGCAGAAAACATTTGGGAGGTGGGGCTTATAGAAAAAGATGTCATCACTATCAAAAAGGTGTCCAAAACAAGGATGTCTCCTCTTAGACCCTGGATATTTTCATTCTGCAAATAACATCTGCAATGGCCACAACTCTCTTGAGACTGTGAGGAGAAGACAAGGGAATAGCAGAGAAGCCGAGCTAATACAAAAGACCAAGATGTCTTTTATCCAGCCCAGGAAACCCTCTGCTTGCCGTATGCTTGTTAATGAGATGATAACCCCTTTCTTGATGACCTACTTTCATTTGGCCTATATTACTAATATGAACAGATATGGTTACTTAAAATAATCATTTGGATTCATAGCTAGATTAACCACATTATTTGTCTTTAAATCTGCACCTACTAAATCCACGGATGGGATAATTTTGTGGATTTGTGGTAGTAAATTACACACAGATGATGTGACATTTCTCCAAAGAAATGGTGGGCTCTAAACCAGATTTACTTGCTGAATTATGATTGAAACAGAAATTCAACTTGAATTTTCCTATGTGGATTTTCCTGCTTAGTTTAAAGATTGAATTTATTCGTTTTCTGTTTTCTGTTCTATCAGTTTGGAAAAAGAGCAAATCAGTAGCCCAAATTTGGATCATGTTTTTAAAGTTTTTAGTGACCTCCCTAAATCACAATAACTTGTTTATTACCACATGTAACCTTCTACAAAAATCATATGTTGAAAGCTCATTTTAAGAGAAAAATAGGGCGTACGTTTTACTTTTACTGTACACATCTAAACAGCATTTCCCATTAGATATACATTTCTATTAGATGTGTATTCATTAGATATGCATAAATAAATTTTACTAGAAAAGACTGGTCTACTATATTGTACAAGGGCTTTAAAACATATATTTCATTCAGGAAAATGCCACAGATTTATAGCACAGTAAGCCATCGCATTTTTACTTAGTGTTTATGTGTGTATCTCATTCCTTTGGTTAAAACAATGGCAGATGGTATTTTTCCAAAGTTTGCCACAGTATTATTTCTGGTCCCAAACATTATTTCAGAACATTGCCACTTCACTTCAAGGGGCACAGTTTATTTCTTCTTCCCTTTAACCTAAGAGTGTTTGTAACTCTTCCAACCGATAGACTATGGAGGAAATTATGCTCTAACTTTTTTAAAAATAATTTTAATGGTTATTTATTTTTAAGAGAGAGACAGAGTGTGAGCAAGGGAGGGGCAGAGAAAGGAAAACACAGAATTCAAAACAGGCTATAAACTTGGAGTTGTCAGCACAGAGCCCAATGCAAGGCTCGAACTCACAGTCTGTGAGATCATGACCTGAGCCAAAGGTGGATGCTTAAGCGAATGAGCCACCTAGGTGTCACTGCTCTGTAACCTCTGAAGCTGGGTCAGTGGAAGGACATGGCATCTGTTTGACTCTCTTTCTTACTCTGGGAACTCAATCCTTACTGTAAGAAAGCTCAGGCTACTGGATGGGCATCAGGTGCGCCTTGGACAACAGCCAACATCAATTGTTAGAAGAGTGAGTGAGCATGTCTTGAGCTAATTCTAGTCCTCAGCTCAGCCTTCTTATAATCTGATTGAAACATTTCGGTGTCTAGTCCCTTGGAGTGTGCCTTGATTGAATTTTTGACCCACAAAATCTATGAATATAATAAATGTATGTTTTATGCCATTAACATTTGAAATTTTACAAATGAATTAAATGTACTCATTAAACTCTTAGAAAGAAATTTCATTCAATATGCATGTTAAACTGAAACTTTGCTAATAGTGAGTCAGTTGGTCAAAAGAGATTGGCTGGCCAATAGATTATCAGTTGATGTCAGATGAAATTAGATTTGAAATCTGATTCTGTGTGTTCTGCTCAAATTACTTACACTCTGTGAGCTATAGTTACCTTACCTGAAAAATAGAGATAACTATTCCTTTTTCAGTGTGTGATCAGATTATGATTAAATATAAAACATATAACCTGATGCATAACGCATAGTAGATAATAAATAAACATGTTTGTTATTGTAACATGTTTTAGATAATTAGGAACTTTATAGAAACAATAGTAATTATGAGAATTTACTTGAGTGCTTATAATGAAGCTTGGTATGTGTTGTCTCAAGTAGTAGTTAATTTATTTAACATATTACATCATCTTGTACGCATTTGATTTATGTCTCAGAGACTCATACAATTAATTCATTCATTAGGTAAGCATATCTTTGCTCCAGTGCTGTGTCAGGTACTGATAATAAAAATAAAATTGACAGAATCATCTTTAAAATACAGATGAAAGATCAAAATATAGAATACTAATAGAAAATTGCCATATCTTTCACACAGATATAAAATTCCAGTTTAAAGAATATATCTAAATCTTTAGTAACACAAAAGAGTAACAATTAAATAATAGGACTTACATAATTCCAGTGTGACACAGCCATGGGCTGCTTGTGCAAAGAATATGTACTGCATATTCTGTAAACATTGGGTTTTAAAATATATAATTTCTTTTTTTTTTTTTTTTTTTTTTTTTTTTNAGGAGAGAGAGAGAGAGACAGCATGAGCAGGGGAGGGCCAGAGAGAGAGGGAGTCACAGACTGAAACAGGCTCCAGGCTCTGAGCCGGCAGTCAGCACAGAGCCCGACGCGGGGCTCGAACCCACGAACCGCGAGATCGTGACCTAAGCGAAAGTCGGACGCTCAACCGACTAAGCCACCCAGGCGCCCCTAAAATATATAATTTCAAAAACAAATGGTTGAGTTTCAATGTGCTACATATACTAATATGTGCTCTATTGATAAAGACACAAAATATTACATTAATGATCCATTATTTCTTGATTTCACATTTGAAAGTGTAAGCTGAGGAAACTAATCATATGAGCACATGTGTTTTCAGAAACATGCAACCATCTGGGGTATCTTAAGCAGCAGAAGCCAATATTTGTACTGTTATTTTCATTATAGGCCTTTCGATGAAACTCACTCCAGACAAGCAGGGAGCCAAGAAAAGAAATTAGTGGCCATTCAAGGACATGGCTCAAAGACAATTCTATTTTATTAGTGTATGTGTAGCTTTTCTTAAAGCTGTAATAAATTTCCCCCAAATGTGGTTTGTCCAAGACCTACATCTATTTAGACCATAAAATGGAAGGGGGAAAATCTCTATGGTTCATTTAAACAGCCTTCTTAATGTCAGAGAATTTTTAGCTGAAGAAAGACATTGCCTTTATTGCTAGCTTATGTTGAATGAATAATTCAGAATGCAAGCAGTTGCAGCATAATGATAAAATTACATAAATCAAAGAGTTGCTGTTGGAGCCAAATATCTGCAGGAAAAAAAAAGTCACATTTCCTACTCTTCTGTTTACTTAGATGGTTATTTTGTTTGTGCAGATGTTCCAAAAACTATCATTACATGTGTTTCTTTTTGATATTTATAACCTAATTGAATGCTTGCTCCAAGAAATTTTACTTCTCTATTCAAAGTATCCTTTAGCCTGATTTTTTTTCTTATTGTCCAAGGGAACCTGTACATTAATGGCAGACAGAGTTCAAGGTAAATGACCATTTGAAAAGACCAGAATTGAGAGTGGGAAAAGGCAACGAATTAATCATTATCAGATGCCTGTTTTGTTCTAGATGGCAGATGGCTTACTATTTTTTCCCTCACAACAGCTTTTTGACTTATAACAATTATTCTGATTTTTCAGATAAAGGTAGCTTAGTGTAGTTTTTCACTGTATAAAATCACACAACTACAAAGTGGTGGAATCACATTTGAATAGTCAGACTCAGACTTCCTGCTTTTTCAAATATATAGGAGAATAATAATTAAAGTGCCAGTGGCTTCAAAACAAAATATTTGTTAAAAAAAGCAAACAAACAAAGAAACAAAAACTCAGAAATCACAGGGGTGCCTAGGTGGCTCTGTCTGTTAAATGTCCGACTCTTGATTTCACCTCAGGTCACTATCATCATGAGGTTGAGCCCTGTGTTGGGTTCTTCACTAACCATGTGAAGCCTGCTTGGGTTTCTCTTCTTCTCCTCTCTCTCCGCCCCTCCCCTGCTCTCTCTCAAAACAAATAAATAAACTTAAAAAAAAAGGAAATTAGTAAGTTTTGAGGCCCAGAGTTTAAAAATAGGATGGACAACAGTACTTGGACAATTTAAACAAATTTTATTTTAAAACTCTTGACTTTGGGGGATGCCTTTCAGCAACATGACTTTTTCCCTTGTTGAGGCAGAGTCACATTTTAATACATGGGTTTCTGGACTTACTTGTAAAGGAAATCTTAGCCTGAAGCTCACTGCTTGGAAATGGGCCTCTCTTCTGATTAGATTCATGCTAAAATCCACCACATGTCAAATCAACTTAAGAATAAAAAGTCATATCTGCACAATTGTCTGAATAGCTTATTGATTCAGATTTTTTTAAAATAGTGAGTTCAGCAAAATCAGAAGGGCAACAAAACCAATCATTTCAGCCCAAATGGTCCATTCCTTAGCTGCACATAGTCACAAATAGAAGAGAGAGCTATCTCCATCAACATAAGGCTGCACATTGTCACACTCTATACACATTACCTATTTCTTTTCCGAGTTGGAAATCAATGCTGCACTTTTTGCCCAGCATTGCTTGAAATATTCATAGACATTTATTTTTGAGAAGGTCAATTTTGAGGCATAAATTTTAATATTTTAATTGCTTACCTATAAATTATTTGTGCTTTCTGAATAAAATAATTTTAAAAATAAAAATGTTATTTTAGCCACTATTGGTTTTTAGAATATATCAAGTTCTGTGCTGTGCTTTTCTTTTCACAAGTGTGTGTCAGGGCAAATAATTGCATGAAATTATTGAAGCTTTCAGGTAAAAGAGGGTATTAGGGTTCACCAGGGACAACATCCACATGAGTGCATTAAACAAAGAATTATCTTGGAAATTATCTCCATTATATATTTATTCAACTTCTGTATGGATGCTCCAAGTAAGAAGGTAATTTCTACCTGTGTAACAAACAGACCCTCTGACTAACGTCTTGAAATCTTTAATTGTTTTTCCTCATACTTCAACCCTTTACACCTGTAGTTACCATTAAAGAAGTCTGTCTTATTTAAACAGCAAAATACACTTGATTTGCTATAAGGTAAAAATAAGAGCACTTTACTGGAGTTGGAAAATTACCATGTTTTTTATTTAATAAATAAAATATTGATATAAGCCATTATCAGTTATCTATTACAGAAATTGTTACTATTTTATGTAGAGGACACTAACAGGAAAGGCTACTTATAGTCTATTCGGCATCTGTGTGTCAAAGAGAAAGCTGGAAAATAAGAAAGTATTAAGTTTTCATTTAATATATAACATTATTGCAGCTAAAATAGAACTAGACAAAAATCATAATTACTACATCTTTGTAAAACGTCAACCAATTATTGCCCAGATAGCTAATATTTAGCAGAAGATGGAAATGACTTTCCGGTAGCTGACATTTTTTTCAAGCCTCTGTTGTTAAATGTTGGCATACGTATCAATAATAGCCTGTTAGTCTTATTCTAAATTTTCACCATTAAAATGTGCCATCTCTATAACTGAACTATATTCTATATAACAAGAGAGAATTGATTTGCTACATCAATATCAAAAATAAAGGAGCCATTATATAACTTGTTATTTTTACACATCCTTGTCTTTTAAAAATGCATAGAAAATAAAGATTTGATGCTGTAAACTTGAGATGGAGTTACCATGACAACCAAGAAGCACAACACTGCATACCACTATTCAAATGGGATTTGAATATCAGAAAGAATCTACTACATTATGTATTAATAAGTAGGTCCTTTATTTGGTTTTCAAGTAGGTGTATTTTTTATCGTTTTAGCACAAGAAGTTGGTTTAAGAAAAAGCATACCTATATACAGTAATGAATCATTCTAAAGAATTCCATGATTTTTCTAAAATTGCTGATTTGCATAAATATGCTACAGTATGAGATTTTCCTTTATATATATATGTAAAAAAGAACTGAATATAATATTCAGTGAATTAAATGGTTTTGTGATATCTGCCCTAATGTAAATTTCTCTCAGTGACAGATCTAAACAAACCCCTCTGCAAAACTTCAAGGGAACATTTCCAACTATGCTTTGTTTTTTTCCACTAGAGTATCCTCTTAAGCACAATATATTTCCAAACTAGAGGTGCCTGGGTGATTCAGTCAGATAAGTGTCTGATTCTTGATTTTGGCTCAGGTCATGATCTCAGGGTTCCTGGGTTCGATCCTCACATTGGGCTCTGTGCAGACAATGTGGAGGCTGCTTTGGATTCTCTCTCCCTTTCCTTTGCCCCTGCCCCCACTTGCATGTACTCTCTCCTCTCTCAAAAATTATACTTTAAATATGTATTAAAGATTGTATATCTATCTATCTATCTATCTATCTATCTATACACATATGTATATATATATTTCCTACCTGAACTCACTATCTTTCTCTAAACTTACATTCTAGCATATTCCCTGAATTTTGCTACCAGCAACACTATCTTCCCAATCACCCTGGCTCAAATATCAGGGTCATATTTAACTTTTTCTTTTCTTTGTCAGCATTATTTATTTGATTAACTAATCCTATTGAGTTTCCCAGGAGAATAATAATCTGATATTCCTTTAATTTAAATATTGGCCCAATATTTATTTTGTATTGTCAGAAGAAAAATGAAATCTTCTGTTAATGAGGCCTTACCTATTTTTGTGTTAAATATTTATATTTCATAATGTAGGCCCTATTGTAAAAACACAGGAATGGGAGATGGAAGAGTACAAGGGGTCAGGGTGCAGGTGACAGCAAGATTGAAAAAACACCTATGCTCTACTGTTTGGTTTTATCTGAACTATGAACAAACAGAGAAGGTTTTCAGAAAAGAAATTACTTAAGAAAATTTTGGAGAAAATAATTTTTGTGGAAATACAGAGAATGACTTAAAGGGAGAGACTAGTGGCAGAAAACCAGTTAGAAATACCCTATTATAATTCAGAAAGTAGACAATAAGGATACAAAATTGGGTATTGATAGTGGTATTTGAAAATGTTTAATGAATTGAAGACTTGTTTGGTGCTTTAAAGCAAGAAAACACAGGGGCTCCTGGGCGGCTCAGTGGGTTAAGAATCCAACTTCAGCTCAGGTCATGATCTCAGGGTCCAAGGGTTTGAGCCCCACGCCACACTCTGTACAGACAGCTCAGAGCCTGGAGCCTGCTTCGGATTCTGTGTCTCCCTCTCTGCCCCTCCCCTGTTCACGCTCTGTCTCTCAAAAACAAATAAATGTTAAAAATATTTTTTAAAAAAAGAAAACACATAAAGAAAAGTAGAAAATTGTGTTTTTAAGGATAGTTAAAATTTCATAGATAAATTGGGGAAATGTAGATTTCTTCATACAGAAAGAAGAAACATAAATGAAAGAATTTAATTAGCATGTGGCACTTGTTTATGCACAATAAGATGATTTTTATAAATAAGAAACCTAAAAGAATAGGCAAACTGGAAAAGTAAAAATATGCTTAATGTCTTTATGAAATTCAGATTAAGGAGACTTTTCATAAAATTCATTTGCTAAATACACACAACCTTATTTAGGATTCTGAACTATTTTAATATAACACACTTTAATTAAATGAATAACTGGTAAACTAATTTAACTAGGCAGTTTTGATAAACTAATTAATCTGAAATGATACTAGCAATATTCTTGCAAAAAATTAGAGATATACAAAGGAAACAATGTATTTTATATACAATATAATTTTAGATTAAACATGGAATATTAAACACAACCACAGTAGATGAGATTTCAATGTTTTTTGAGATAAAATGAAGAATAAAAAGGAAAGGGAACAGAGAAAGCTAAATACCAACTCATTGCACAGGAGGACGGTAAGAAGCTAGGTAATCCCTACAGCAGAACTAGAAAAAGGCTCAAGGACTGAAGGCTCAGGGATAAATGGAGGTGAAGCTAGGTACTGAAAAGAGGATTGGTCAAAATTCTCTTATAAGGATTATTTACAATAAACCATGCTCTCCATTGCATTTCTTTAGGTACTATCTTTTCTCCCACTTTCGAAAGTGTGTTTTGCGGAAACCAGGTTAGAAAGTATTTAGCACCAGGACCACTGGGAAGAGAAGAAACAAAGGAGAGCCTCCTTACATGAAGCAAAAGAAGGAGAAATCACTTTAATAATACAGTGACCCCTAACTGTCGACTGTATCTGGGCTGAGAACCTATACCATATAGGAAGGACACTAGATCATTCTTTTCAGGAGAAGAACTAAATCACCTTGAAAATTATCTTTTTAAATTTGGATTTTGGAGTCTCCCAATGGAATGCTAGCTGCTCTGCCATGATTTCAAATACCTGCCCTCAGACTAGAGCTTCTAATTGTCTTTCCTTCATTTCTAGAGGAGTAACTGATGGATGGAGGAATATTTAATATTTACATTTTGGATCTATGGAATGATACATCACACACTTCTAGCATACATCCAGGTGTAATTATATGTGACCTGAACCATTAAACATAACATTTTTCCCCCAAGGGTGAAATGCCTTGAGTAAATTCTGAAAAAATTATCCAAGACATGTTAGAAAGATCCTAGGTGATCCTATATTGTCCTCCAATAAAACAATTTGATAAATATTATATGGAATAAAATATCTTACCTCTTTTCAAAAACTCTTTTGAATGTCATTTACAATAATAAAAATCACATTAATGTACTTAGACTTTTTGTTATTTTTATATCAGAAAATTAAGGCCCTAGACTTACTATAATGTTACAGAAATCAATATAGCATGGTATTGGCAAAAGCATAAGCAAATAGATTAACAAAAAAGATTAGATAGCTCAGAAATAGGCCACCATAAATAGAGTCAACTGATCTTTGACAAAGGAGCAAAAGCAATACAAGGGAACAAAGGTAGTCTCTTCAACGAAGGGTCCTAGAACTGAACACTCATATGCAAAAACAATGAATTTGGACACAGACCTCACACATTTCATATAAGAATGAATTCAAAATGTATCATAGGCCAAATGTGAAACACTACACTATAAAACACCTACAAGATCACGTGGGAGAAAACTCAGATGACTTTGGGTAGAGTGATGCCTTTTTAGATAAATACTAAAAAAATTACCAATGAAACAAAAAATTGATACCTGAATGAATTTCATTAAAATTAAAAATTGTTCCATAAAGACAACAAGAGAATGAGAACACAAAACACAAACTGGAAGAAAATAATTGCAGAACATATCTGATGAGGAACTATTATCCAAAATATTCAAAGAGCCCTTAAAACTCAACAGTAAGTAGGAAAGCAAACCCTATTTAAAAAATAGGCCAAAAATCTTAAGAGATACCTCACCAAAGAAGATATACAGATGACAAATAAACATATAAAATGCTCTACATCAGGGGTGCCTGGGTGGCTCAGTCAGTTAAGTGTCTGACTCTGTCGCAGGTCGTGATCTCATAGCTTGTGGGTTATAGCCCAACATCAGGCTCTGTGCTGATGGCTCAGAGTCCGGAACCTGCTTCAGATTCTGTGTCTCCCTCTCTCTCTTCACCTTCCCTGTTCACACACACACTCTCTCTCTGAAAAAAAAAAAAACAACATTAAAAAAATTTTTAATGCTTTAATCACATGCCCTTAGGGAAATGTAAATAAAACAACAGTGAGATACACCTATTAGGGTGGCCAAACCTTGAAACACTGACAATGCCAAATAATGGTGAGGATGCAGAGCAAGAGGAAATATCACCCATTGCTGGTGGGAGTACAAAATGGCACAGCCACGTTAGAAGGCAGACACTGTGTGTCTGTGAAACAGTGATCTAATGAGCACCTGGAGCACACCGTGGGGAGGTTATTTACTCATCTTGGAGCATGTCCCAGAGAAGAAGTATTCACAGAGAGACCTCTCCAGGAACAAAGAAACTAGCAGGTGCCCTTTCCCTCCCATGCCCCTCAGCATAGCACAGGGACACTTGTGGGAACCAGTGCAGCGCTGATACTTGCTACCTAACTGGTTTACACCGAGCTCTGCACCTGACTCTCTGGCAGAACTGCCCTTCTTAGCCACACTTGCCTCAGTCCCAGCACAGGGGGCCCCCTCCTGAGAAGACTAGCCCAAATCCCCACCCACACTGCATCTGCTGACCAGGAAGTTTTGCAGGGCCTTGGTCCCAGTGGTGCTGGTGACAGGTTTCATTTCACAAGCAGACAGAGCACACCTAGTTAAACTGCCACATTTGGATCAAAGCCAAAAACTGCTACAACGGGCCTCTGCAGATGACTGTCCTGAAGGATAAACCAGCCAGAACACAAAAGCAGAGAACACGCAGCACACATTGGAAACACTCCCTGAAGCACAAGGCCCTGGGGAATAGGAGATACTATACTGCAAGGCACTAAAGAATATCTTTTCATAAGGCCATTATCTTCAAGAACAATAGACCCTGCTGACTTTCCTAACACAGAGAAGCAGGCAAAGAGACTAGGCTAAATGGGAAGACAACGGAATTTGTCCAAGTGAAAGAACAGAATAAAGCCATGGCCAAAGACCTAAGTGAAACAGATATAACTAATATGACTGATAGAGAATTTAAAGTAATGATCATAAGAACACTCATTGGGCTTGAGAAAAGAGTGGAAGACATCAATGAGACCCTTTACACAAGGATAAGGAATAACATAGCAGAGACGAAGACTCAATAAACAAAATGAGAAACACACTTGATGGAATGAAGGGCTAAAAGAAGCAGAGAATGAACTAATGACCTAGAAGAGAAAGTAATGTAAAGTAATCCAGCTGAACCAAAGAGAGAGAAGAGAAAAGAATTATTTAAAGCAAGAATAGACTTAGGGAACTCAGTGACTACATCAAATGCAATGACCCTTGCATATAGGAGTCCCAGAAGAAGAGAGAGAAAAGGAGGCAGACGATTTATGAGAAGAGATAATAGCTGATAACTTCCCTAATCTGGGGTAGGAAACAGATATTCAGACTCAGAATCAGTCACTTTGAATCAATGATTCAAAGTGCTCAATGCAAAAAATCTGCAGCCAAGAGTACTGTATCCAGCAAGGCTATCATTCAGAATCGTAGGAGAGAAAACGAGTTTCCCAGAAAAGCACAAGCAAAAGGAATACATGACCATTAATATTAAATGGGACTTTTGGTGAAAAGGAAAGACCAAAAGTGACAGTATAAAGGAAGGAAACACAAAAGCAGTAAAAATGAATATTTTTTAAAATATCAAAAAATTCACAAAACAAAGGACGTAAAATAAGACACAAAATAAAAGATGTAAAATGTGGGGAGAAGAGGAGTAAAGAATGGATTCAAACTTAAACAACCATCAACATAACATAGACAGCTACCTGAAGAAGATGATATACAAACCTAATGGTAAACACAAATATAAAAACACTAATAAATATGCAAGGAATAAAAAGAAAGAAATCAAAATATAAACAAATATATACAACCACAAAACAACTCATAAAATGAAAATAAATACACATCTATCAATAATTACTTTGAATGCAAATGGACTAAGCGCTCTAATAAAAAATCATAGGGTGTCAGGTGTCTCCTTCTCTCTGCCCTTCCCCTGCTAGTGCTCTCTTTCTCTCAAAGATAAATAAACTTAAAAAAAAAAAAAGAGGGGTGCCTTGGTGGCTCAGTCGATAAAGCGTCTGACTTTGGCTCAGGTCATGATCTTGCAATTCGTGAGTTCAAGCCCCACATCGGGCTCTGTGCTAACAGCTAAGAGCCTGGAGTTTGCTTCAGATTCTGTGTCTTCCTTTATCTCTGCCCCCCCTCGCTCATTCTCTCTCTCTCTTTCTCAAAAATAAATAAACTTAAAAAAAGACTTAGGTTATGACAATGGATAAAAAAACAACACCCATCTATAAGCTTCTTACAAGAGATTCATTTTAAACCTAAAGGCACCAGGAGATTGAAAATAAGGGGATGCGGAAATATTTATGCAAATGGATGTCCAAAAAAACCAGAGAAGCAATTCTGTAAATGACAAAATAGACTTTAAAACAAAGACCTGTAACAAATGACAAATATATACATATTTGTCATTTATCATTATATAATGATAAAGGGGACAATCCAACAAGAAGATATAGTGATTATAAACATTTATGCACCCAACATGGGAAAACTCAAATACATAAAATAATAATGAACAAAAAGGATCTCCTTGATAATAATACAAAAACAAAAGGTAGGGGACTTTCACGCCCCACTTATATCAATGGGCAGATCATCAAAACAGAAAATAAACAAGGAAATAATGATTTTTAATGACTCACTGGACCAAAAGGATTTAACAAATATGTTCAGAACATTCTATCCCAAAACAGCAAAACACACATTCTTTTCTCTTATTTTTTTTTAAATTTATTTTATTTTTGAGAGAGAAAGAGAGCCTGAGTGGGGAGGTGCAGAGACAGAGGGGGATAGAGGATCTGAAGTAGGCTTTCTACTGACAGCACAGAGACCAATATGGGGCTCGAACTCATGAACTGTGAGATCATGACCTGAGACAAGATCAGGAGTTAGACACTTAACCGACGGAGTCACCAGCAGCCCCTACACGTTTTTCTCAAGTGCACGTGAAACATTCTCCAGAATAGATCACATGTTAGGCCATAAAACAAGCATTAACAAATTAAAGATCAAAGTCATACCATGCATCTTTTCTGACCATAACACTGAAACTAGAAGTCAATCACAAGAAAAAATTTGAAAAGACCACAATAAATGGAAGTTAAAGAATATACTACTAAACAATGAATGGGTTGATTACGATATAAAAGAATAAATTAAAATTTACGTGGAAACAAATGAAAATAAAAACACAATTGGCAGAGTTTCTAAGAGGGAAGTTTATAGCAATGCAAGCCTATCTAAAGAAGAAAGAATTTAGGGGCACCTGGGTGGCTCAGTTGGTTAAGTGTCCAACTCTTGATTTTGGCCCAGGTCATGATCTTGCATTTTGAGAGTTTGAGCTGCACAATGGGCTCCATGCTGTGGAACCTGCTTGGGATTCTCTCTCTCCTTCTCTCTTCTGTCCAACCACCACATTCTCTCTCATTCAAAATAAATAAATAAATAAACTTTAAAAAGAAGCAAGAAAAATTGCAAGTAAACAACCTAAGCTTACAGCTAAAGGAGCTAGAAAAAAGAACAACAAACAGAAACTAAAATCAGCAAAAGGAAGGAAATAATAAAGGTTAAATAAAAAATGATTTAGAAACTAAAAAAACAATACAACAGATCATTGAAACCAGGGGCTCTTTTTCTTTTTTAAATGCAATGAAATGGTTAAATCTCTAGCCAGACATATAAAAAGAAAATAGAAGGGAGACTCAGTCAGTTAAGCATCCGATACTGATTTCAGTTCAGATCATGATCTCATGGTTTATGAGTTCAAACTCCACATCAGACTGTGTGCTGACAGCACAGAGCCAGCTTGGGATTCTTTCTCCCTCTCTCCTGCCCTTCCTGTATTCATGCACACATGCAAATATGCTCTCTCCCTAAAATAAATAAACTTAAAGAGAGAGAGAGAGATAGGACTCAAAAAATAAAATCGCAAATGAGAAAGGAAAAGTAGCAACTAACAAAACCCACAAAAGTAAAAAAGAATTGTAAGAGAATATTAGGAAAAAACTATATGCCAACAAATCAGACAACCTGGAAGAAATGGGATAGTTTCCTAGAAACATATAATCTACCAAAATGGAAATAGGAAGAGAGAGAAAATTTGAACAGACCTGTTCAGCAAAGAAATTGCTCCAAACCTCCCAATAAACAAAAGTCCATGACCAGATGGCTTCACAGGCAAATTCTACCAAATATGTAAAGAAGAGTTAATAAAACATTAAAAAGTCATAAAAATAAGTCATAAAAAATGAAATCTTGCCATTTACCACAACATGGATAGAGCTAGAAAGTATAATGCTAAATAAAAGTAGTGAAAGACAAATACCATATAATTTCACTCATGTGGAATTTAAGAATAAAACAAATGAGCAAAGGGGAAAAAAGAGAGAGAATCCAGAAAATAGACTCTTTTTTTTTTTAAATGTTTTATTTATTTCTAGGAGAGAGAGAGAGAGAGACAGCGTGAGCAGGGGAGGGTCAGAGAGAGAGGGAGTCACAGACTGAAACAGGCTCCAGGCTCTGAGCCTGGACACAGAGCCCGACGCGGGGCCCGACGCGGGGCCCGAACCCACTAACCGCGAGACCATGACCTAAGCGAAAGTCGGATGCTTAACCGACTAAGCCACCCAGGCGCCCCAATAGACTCTTAACTATAGAGAACAAACTGATAGTTACTGGAGAGGAGGTGTGTGAGAGGATGAGTGAATTTGGTGGTGGGGATTAAGGAGTGCACTTGTCATGAGAAGCACAGGGTGATACATGGAATTGTTGAATCATCATATTGTACAGGTGAAACTAATATAGCACTGTATGTTAATTGAAATTAAAATAAAAATCTAAAAATAAAAATACATATATTTCAAAGAATAGTCTTAAAACACAAACTGAAGGACAAACCCATTTCCACTGACTAGATTATTTCACATCATATCTATATTTATCACCACTATAATGCGCATTCTTAGAAAGTAAACACAAATTTGTATTTCAGCTAAAGCAGAGGGTCTATTGTACATACCAATTTTGCCTGATAATGCAAAGTAAAATAATTTATATTGAATAGAGAACCTGTATGCTTAAAAGCAACATAATATAGGGGTGCCTGGGTGGCTCAGTCAGTCAAGCGTCCAACTTTTGATTCCATCTGAGATCATGAACCCAGGATCATGGGATTGAGCCCCACATTGGGCTCCATGCTGAGCATGGAGCTTGCTTAAGATTCTCTCTCTCTCTCTCTCTCTCTCTCTCTCTCCTTCTTTCCCACTTTCCTGCTCATGTACTCTTTCTTTCTGAAACATAATATATAATACCTGTTATTCTTTGAGCCCTTATTATGAATCTAGTGTGCTATTCAATTAATGCTGGTATATGGCATATACTGCTTTTATATCCATTTTATGGATAAGAAAATTGAGGAATAGACATGTAAAGGCAACTTCTCAGAGTTACATCACTAGTAATTGTCAGAACCAGGATTCTAGCCTAAATGGTATTGCTATAAAAACACAATACTATACTGCCTATAATCATCACAATTTAAAATATAATCATAAATTTATACTATCTTCACACACATCTAAATTTTGAGGTTAGAAGGATTCTCCACTCACATTTTTTCTCTGGTTTTTTACCAAAGCTATGAAAGCTATTTGATTTTCAATGCACTCTACTTCCTTTCTCACCACAATTGCCCATTGTTTACTATTGTGATTAATCCTACTCTCCATGCTAATTTCTCCCTCAAACAGCTGATGGGTTCCCACTGCTTTGGCCAATGTCACTCAAAATCCAATCCAATCCTGCCACATTGTTACCTGGGGTGCTTGTTTAAAATGCAATTTCTCCATCCCAGTTTAGATGTGCTCAGATATTTGGAGGGATGGAACTCAAGAATCTTTTTTATTATAAAATCTTTAATGTGCTTGATTCTTTCTTATTTACACAAGAAATATATGCTACTTTCCTATTTCAAAAGACATACATAAGAAACTGTTATGATAATTATTCTGCTTTCTCAAGCGAACCAATGGGAATAAGACTCCAGAAGATAAACTTTCAGTTTTTAAAAAATGTGCTTATTTATTTATTTTTAAAGAGACAGAGACAGCACGAGTTGGGGGGGGGCGGGGGAGACACAGAGAATCCAAAGCAGGCTTCACACTTTCAGTGCAGAGCCTGATTATGCAGGGTGTGAACCTGCGAAGCTGTGAGACCATGACCTGAGCCAAAACCTCACTTAACCGACTGAGCCACCCAGGGACCCCTAGACACTTTCACTTTTTAACCAACATATGTTGTTTCAAAATGCTTAAATTTTTAAACAAAGAGACAATACTTAAATCCATGATTTTAGAAAACCATTATTACTCCAACCTTCCAGGGATGGTCATATTTGCCTTCTTGCCTAGGGTGTGCCCAAGGTTACACTAAATATTGACTATTTATTTCCACAAGCTTACAAAGTATCAATGTCATTGTAGCACTGTTAAGATTTTTTTCCTCTTCATTTGCACTTCTGGCTCTCTATGTCTGCAATGTTCTATTCTTAAATTTTCACACGCCTTCTTCCCTACCTCAATTCAGATATCTATTCATAAAAGTCACCTAATCATAATGAACTTCCTGGACACAAAGTTTTCTAGATTCCCTTTCATTTGGGGTTCTCATATGACCACTTATGAATAATGAACATGGAAAGGAAAATGACATTAGAGAGATGAGATTGTGTGGTGAAGTATTGTATTCTTCTGATAAATCTATGTTAAACTCTACCATTATACATCCTAGGTTAGTAAGTTCAAGGTAATTTACCTCAAGAACATTTTTTTCAAATGTGTAACATCCAGGATTGGTTTTGTTTTCTTCTATGATACTGTAAACTTCTAAAATTTTCTGGTAAATTCCTTTAAAGTGGATTTTGTGATTGGTGACTAAAATCTTGAGTTATAAAAAATACAGGCTCATAAAACTCCATATCCTTTCTACTTTATAACATTACTTATAATTTCTTATCACTTTTAAATTTAATTGCTTTAAAAAAATAAAATGCATACTTCCTCTTACTCACAAGTGTGTCCCTAATCCCTTATACAGTTTTGGAACATAAAAGTTTCTTATTTAGTGGCATGAATGAATGAGTGAATGAATGGATAAATGAAATGATTAGTAGTACTATACGAAACAGGTAAAGAAAATATAATTATATATCTTTATATATAGTACATATAATATGTCAAATCACATATGTATCTATATATATAATTAGATAAGGTCCACTACTGAGAGAGAAAAATATCTCTCTAAGATTTATTTATTTCTGTAAGAAGTAGGTATAATAGTCTTTCTTACCTCAAAGGTTTATTATAAGAATTAAATAAAATAATGTCTTTAAATTATTTATTAGAATGTCTATTATATAGTCCACAATACAGATGTGACTTATTAGGGCCTATAACTCTCAAAAGACTATAATATTTTAGAGATGTTAACAACATACAGAAGTACAGAACAAAAGCACATTAACCAAATCTACAAATCACAGAAATTATGATCTTTGTTATCTTTGTAACAATTATTGCTATTTTTACGGAAAATGTCCAGCCAAATGTAAGAGCTTACAAATTATAAATAGATATATATACTTATAACCTCTCCTTCTTTTAAAAAATGACAATACCATAAAAATACATGTCAATAGATAGCATGCTACACAAAGCCATTTTAAAGGTGTGTTTCAAGGTCCTGACAGGTAAGCTCTTAATTCTTATTCTGGTTTATGAAACACATATCAGCATAAATAAGATTGTTTGTTCCAGACAATGAAATGTATATTATTTTTCTAAAATTTAACAAACAAATCTGTAAAACTAATATTAGGTTTGACTCATCAGAACTTAATGGAACAAATATATCTTAGCCATAAAACTTCAATGTGGTAATTATTATATTATTAAAACTACTTCTGATATCACTTTGGAGATATCAGAACATATTATATGTTCAGATATTTCTGAACATAATACTTATTATTGTTGAAAAGTATCTCTCAAAATTCAGTCATTTTTTCCTTAGGCATTATATATGCATTCATTGCCTAAAAACTAACTCTGAATAAAAATTGTTGTGATACATTAAAATTATTCTGTGTGTCCATAAGTACAATATCATAGCAGTTATGGTATTAACGATAATAGGAATAATAGTTAATATGAAGATTAACCACTATGTTCCAGAGATATTTTACATTCATTATCTTATTTAATCCTCATGAAAATCCATAAGTAAGATATTACTATCTTCAGCTTCCAAAAAGAGAAACTGAGGGGTGAATAATAAAATCAATGGCCCCTGGTCACACAGGATTTTGAATAACTAAAGTTCAATTTTAGAAAGGTCTCTAAATAAACTCAATGGTTGTCAGGGTGTCAGCACATTTACTTTTTGTGGCAAACTTTAAAAGAAATCTAGAGCAGCCTTCAGAATAGAAAATACCAACGTCTTTTCTACATATTAAAAGATACTATTTTTTAACACATGAAATTGGCCAGGATTTAAAATTTGATGTGCACTATTTCAGAAAAAAGAAGCAGGTATTGTCCCGTGTTGTCATTGGAGTCTAAATTTTTTAAATTAATTAATTAATTTTATTTATTTACAAACAGTTTATTGTCAAATTGGTCTAAATTATTTAGACTGCAATAGGTGGCAACTGGCAATTTTACTTAGCAATGTTATTTTAGTACAATATTTCATTGACTGTAAGAGGGACAAACTCTTCCCATATTTTGTTGATTATAAGATATATTTTAACATCTCTAAAATTGAAGCATATCTTATAATCGATAGTGTATATGATTTATATGGTGGTGTTTTTCTCTTTCTCCATGATACCCAAAATAATGGCATATATTACAATAAGTAATTAAAATTTGGTGAAGTGTGTTATTTATTTATAGATATATTCAATTAGAAATATACATATACACAAAATATAAATTAGTATTATCACCAGTTGTAACACTAAAATATTGGAAATTGTAAAAATAAATTATGATGTACACATAAATTAGTGTACTTTGTTGTCCTTAAAAAGAATAAGGCAGAATTAAGTGAACTTTATAGACCTTTATATAATAATAATATGTAGAAAAGCATGTCAAAAAACATTGTATAAAAATGATACCATGTTTGGGGCACCTGGGTGGCTTGTCAGTTAAGAGTGTGACTCTTGATTTAAGCTCAGGCTGTGATTTTAGGGTTGGTGAAATTGAGCTCCACTTTGGTCTCTGTGCTGACAGCATAGACCCTTCTTGGAATTCTTTGTCTCTCTGTCTCTCTACATAAATAAATGAATAAATAAATAAATAAATAAATAAATAAATAAATAAATAAATATTTTAAATAATGCCATGTTTGCTTCTCGGAGGGGAAAGATTAGGTGATAAGAGTGGGGGAAAACTGAGTTTTCATTGTATACCATTTGTAAATATTGAATTTTTCTCTAGCTGCAAGTTTTACTTTTCAGGTAATCGAATACATATTTTAAAATACTGTTTGAAACTATTGGGGCTCCTGAGTGGCTCAGTAAATTAAGCGTCCGACTTAGGCTCAGGTCATGATCTCATGTCTGGTGGTTTCAGCTGTGCACGGGGCTGTGCTGACAGCTCAGAGCCTGGAGCCTACTTGGGATTCAGTGTCTGTCTCTCTCTGCCCCTTCCCCCCACACCCCCACCACAACCCCCTCATGTTCACGCTCTGTTTCTCTCTCTTTTTCTTTTAAAAATAAACACTAAAAAATTTTAAAAATATTATTTGAAACTATTATACCCATAACAAGATGCTTCTTCTTTTAAAAAAAATTTAATGTTTTATTTATTTCTGAGAGAGAGAAACAGTATGAGCAGAGGAGGGTCAGAGAGAGAGGGAGATACAGAATCTGAAGCAGCCTCCAGGCTCTGAGCTAGCTGCCAGCACAGAGGCCTACATGGGGCTCGAACCCACTTACTGTGTGATCATGACCTGAGCCAAAGTCGGACGCTTAACCGACTGAGCCACCCAGGTGCCCCAAGATGCTTCTAATATAAGCAATTCTTTCTTATTTTGAAATTGATTACTGTTACGTGGCTCCTGAAGAAATAGGAATTCTTCTTCTTAAAATTAGAGCATGAAATCATTACTTTTCTCCTTTTTTGCAGGTTTTCCTAAAGTTGACTTAAATTAACTGTATCTTATGTATAATATTTGCTTCATAATTATTTGGAATATTTTGTTAAGTATTGAATTGGGTTTTATATGTTCAGTTAGTCAGTTAAGTATGATTATATTGTTTAATGTTTCTATTTAGAAGAACAAAATATTTTCTGTTAATTTTTCTTTTATGACTATATTTTGGAAATATACTTAAGTTTTTATTTCAACATTGACCACTGTGGTATCACTTATCCCTTAAATTATCTGGGATACGTTTTAGATCTTTGACTTTTATTGACTTTCTTTCAGATTTCTGAGGAATATCTATTTCATTTTTTTCCTGTAGTTTTAAAAATTTACTTAAATTTGACATTTGGAAATTTTCCAAAGGTTTTCAAAGCGTGGCTATATATCTTACAAGAAAGCTATACAGTAGAATATGGAAATCGCTTCTTTTCTTTCAGAAAGTGAGATACACAGAATTGAATGATCAGCAATAACTTCTGGGCTAAGATTCGCTAGAGTTAATTGTGTAAATGATATTAACCTTAAATGGTCAACAGCAAACTTCTAGAACCAGAAGCCTCGGAACACGGTCTTCATATAATCTAGGGGAAAAAATGGATGTTGCTGCAGCCACATGTTGCCTTCTACGTCTATTATTTGTGTAGCTGGAGCTTAAAAAGCCTTTGTGGACACATCCTGGAGTTATTTACTAGCCCTTACAAAGACAGAATCTTAGTTTATAGACTTACCTAAACTTCTTCATTGACACTTTATAGTATGTGCTCCAGCGGATCATAAAAATGCTCAGTTCATTGTAAAAAGACCCATCTGCTTCTTTAGGAGGTTTGTTTTACCTGGAGTTTTATACGACTGTCGTGACTTTAGTCTTGTTCAGTGCTTTCCGGTTTTGTTTTTCCTTTTTAGCCTTTCTGAAAAAATAGATGTTGGTGTCCTCATGTATCTTTAAATTTTTACTGTACGTTTCCACTGACGAGTAGCAATGATAAGATTATGCTGAGGTTACTTATTTGAGAACCTAGAAATTTATATAATATTTTAAAGTTTAAATTAAACCTGGAATATCTTGCAGAAGTGACTTAGAACAAATAGAAAGCTATAATCACATGTTGAAATAAAAAATGCGAAGAAAATGTCATGCACTCCTCTGCTGTATTTAAGTGCAAGTATTCCACAGAAAATGAAGTGCTGGCATTAACATCATCAATGTGTTTATTCTTGTGAAGAGTGAACATCTTAATGCCATCCTGAATAAATAATGTGGTTTGTGCTGAATTGATCTCTGAAGAAAGTACAAGTAATGTAGCTAGGGGGGCCTCATTTACTCTGGTGAATAAACTTGCATTCATATGTGGGTGTCATATTTATATGCAGATGAACTGAACACCTGCAATCTTAAAAATAAACCATAAGCTACTTACAAACTTCTCTTTGCATTTAGTGCACTGGTATAAAAATATATGCTGAGGAAAAATTATCCATTAGAAACCAATATGTTGTAATTAATTTTTCTAGTGTACAAGAACGTAGAACCTCACAGGATTCAGAAGAATTATACTATAAGGGTTTATGTATAAACTTTCTTTCATATCTTTCTTAATTATTGATTTATATATAAATTCTACATTTTATTAGAATGCTACTGAACAAGTTGTATGATACTGACTTTTTCCCTTTCAACAATTCCTAATGAAACTTTCGTGTAACAGCCCAGGAAAAAGGGACAGAACAAGCCCTCTAGGGTCTTTGGATGCAATTCAAAATAGTCACCATCAGATGGTGATGGGAGTTTAGTAACCATGGGTTTTTATTCTACCTTTGATCCTACACATGGAGAACTCTGGACTGAGAGGCATCCAAATTATAAACAATCTAAATATAACAAGACATGTTGGCTAGGCCTAAGGCCTATCATTGTTCATATATGGAATTGGTTGTATTCAATGGAATTGGTTATATTCAACCTCCAATATCTACATGATGATGTTTAAGAAGATGTTAGCAAGTTAGAATTTCTCCATCCCTTGTTTCTACATATTGATTTATATCTGCTAATTTACATCATCAACTGTAGAGCCCTTTGAAGATAGGAATTTGAATTCAACCCACAATAAAGCTATATCATATAAATGTTTTTGATGTGAACTAAACGGACCTCAGTTAAGTAAATTACAAAATAGGGTCCTGCTGTGATGACTGAAATTCTATCAAGAATAAGGAAGTCAAAGAGAAACAGTGATGTGTCTACTAGCAGAACTCAATGCTATCTAGTCACTGGACCATCATTTTGGTGCTGGTGCTGGTGGAGCTTTGAGGTGAATACCCATGTTTTACGTTTGTGTCAGTCACTCTATGAATTATAAGGAATTCATAATTTATAGCTGTAATTTTGTCCATATGGGATTTTGCTATGGAAAGCTTCCTGACTGTGTGAAACATATACCTATAGAGTTTCACCCTCTTACAGTAAGTCTAGAAATGGTGTGTGCTAATTGAAACACCAAAAGTGTTTGTGGTTTTCTGGCTTGACAAGGAGGTTGCCAGTGAGCGTCCAATTGTACATTACAGGGGAAGCAGACATACAAGGGGCAGTTAGCGCTCATTTAGAGTGTCTGCATCTTGAGCTCATTGACCTTTAAGTCTCTGTGGAGGATCTTACTTTCCAATGATATTCAAAGCTGGCAAACAACTGCTTTGTCTCATTTGCAGAATCTTGGGGGTTTTCAGAAATTTGAAGGCAGAAGTCCCTTGTTAAGGCTGGCATCCCTACAGTGAGTCACTTGGAAGATAACAGCATAGAGATAGATTTGGAGTATTTTTGTAGATGTAGCTTCTTTTACACCCATGAACATGAAACTTAAGGTGTACAGGTTATTCATAAAAACAAATTATTATTCAAGTGGGGAATTTTTCTTTTTACAACCCAAGTACAACTGTGCAGTAAAACTTTGGATTGCTAGTAACTTGTTCTGTGACTGTTCCTAAGAGGAACAAATGTTTCTAATAAATTTTAACTTGATAAATGAGCTATGTCTTGCTATATGAGTGTACATGATGCCAAATGTCACATGATCACAAATGAGCCAATGGTTCTTCTCCCTCTCTCTCTCTCTCTCTCTCTCTCTCGCTATGGGATTGTGGGTGATTGTCTCTCATGCTCAGAAGCTCAGTCTCAGGCTGCAGTGCTTGGATGAAATCAGTGATTTCTCAAAGCATCAGAAGGTGCCCACAACTGGCACTAGTATATTTTTTGTCACTTCAGGGCACCAATGGACAGTCCTTAGCTTTGCCATACAAGAGTAAGCTTGGGAATGCTTTGCTTCATTCTAGGTCAGGATGCCTGCAGATAGGCCCTTTCTTCTGCTGCTTTATTGCAAGTTACATTAAATACAGCATATGACATGAGTTTATTAATACTCTACTATAGTCAACATCTGTATCGGCATATACAATGGCTCCCATGCAGAAAAAGTTTCCATTGAGCCAATAGATAGCAGTGATTCCATTAGTGATAGCAAAAGTCATCCTACATAATAACCCTCCTCTCTCTTGTCTCCATTACACCAGCCACAAAGATTTTCAAAGATACGTACACATTAATTTTTCTTTATATTTTGTGTTTTCTTTATTATTTTGTATTACATTCCAGTATTATAATCCTTTTATATGAATATTTTAGGTTGTGGAATGAATCATCTGAGTTTCCATTATTTCTTATGGGGAAATTTGCTTTGATATAAAACTGCTTTGGATTACAAGCATGTTTTGGCGTGAACTATGCTTGTAAACCAAGGTTTTACTCTATTCTGTTTTTAAATTTGAAGAACTAGTGAATGTTTAACTTACAGATGAGTTTTCCTTCCTGCTCATATCTAGGAGTACTTTTATTGTTTGAACTTAAAATTTGAATTTGAAAGTTATTTGAATGAAGACCAACTAAAGCTGCTCACAACTTAAGTCTCCCACATCCTTTCCCTTTTCCCTCACCTCCCAAACATCAGTTGAAGGCCCTTATTTCCCTGCTAAGACCTCCCAAAGTGAATATCGGAATAATTTAGCAATAAATAAAAGGTTTATTACCTACCTTTAAAATGCCATTACAACTAGATAGATAGATATTTAATTTAAATTAAATGTCATTACAATAGTGCTATGTCAAGCATAAATGCTATAGATCTATCTAAAGGGCTAATAAAAATGCCACTAAGATAAAGAAAGGATTAGAGATGGAAATGGACATGAAGAAGCAGAAATGAGGAGATGTGGGCAAGAGGAACTGGAAAAAGACACAGCACAGGGCCAAGCACTCCAGGTAAGAGAATTGAGAGAGAGAAGGAAGGGGCGCCTGGGTGACTCAGTCGGTTAAGCGTCTGACTTCGGCTCAGGTCATGATCACACGGTACATGGGTTCGAGCCCCGTGTCGGGCTCTGTGCTGACAGCCAGCTCACAGCCTGGAGCCTGTTTCAGATTCTGTGTCTCCCTCTCTCTCTGACCTTCCCCTGCTCATGCTGTCTCTCTTTATCTCTCAGAATAAAACATTTAAATTTGTTTTAAAAAAAAGAGAGAGAAGGAAAATCTCATTAAGTACTAAGATTCTAGTGTTGAAAACGAGGCACCTGGGTGGCTCAGTCCGTGAAGCATTGGACTCCAGTGCAGGTCTTACTAATCTCACAGTTTGTGAGTTTGAGGCCCTCATTGAGCTCCATGCTGGCAGCGCAGAGCCTGCTTGGGATTCTCGCTCTCTCCTCTCTCTCTGCCCCTGCCCTGCTTGCACTGTCTCTCTCACTAAAAATAAATTTAAAAAAAAAATGAAGAGGCTCTGAACAGAATTGGTAGGCAAACCCATGAAGATAATTGGTTTCAGAGATGAAGTTAGAAAGCATGACTGTATTTGTCATACATATAGATGAGCAGAAGAAATAATGTATATATCTATAATGGAGAGTTCCTATACATAAAATTAGAATTAAAATTAGTATATACTTATGTACTTATCTATGTAAACACACATATAAATCACAGAATTTCATAATGAGCATAATGTAATTTATGGTATAAAGAAGCTCTATATAGACTGGTGAATATTAAGTCCGTGGTATGAATATAAGTACTATTAAAAATAAAAGTGACAAGAGACAACAGAAATTACAGTAGATTCTTCCATTTAGAAGATAGTCATATAATTATAGGGTCAAAATGTATACATTTAGTATGAAGATTCCTTTTAATATAGTGCCAAAGAACTTGCCAGAAGTAGCAACGCAAAGTTCACACCAGTGAATACTACCAAAACACCTTCTATAACATTGAGTAATATATATTTGGGGGGTAATATATTTTTAAAGATAAAGCTATTTTTAAAAGTTGTAAAGTTGGGGCGCCTGGGTGGCTTAGTCGGTTAATCGTCCGACTTTCGCTTAGGTCATGATCTCGCAGTTCGTGGGTTCGAGCCCCGCGTCGGGCTCTGTGCTGACTGCCAGCTCAGAGCCTGGAGCCTGTTTCAGTCTGTGACTCCCTCTCTCTCTCTGACCCTCCCCTGCTCACGCTGTCTCTCTCTCTCTCCTAGAAATAAATAAAACATTAAAAAAAAAAAAAAGACTTATAAAAGTTGTAAAGTTAATTTTTGAGGTGAATATTGTCTTGTGGCTATATTAGCGTTTTTCTTAAACTTCCGGTAAGCTTGAAAGCTTTTCAAATGCATATCGATCATTTGTATTTCATCTTGACATGGCCTGCTATATATATTTTTTTTCTGTTTAGACTTTCATATTTATGTAATGTAGCAGATAAATAATCATTAAAGTTTAGCATCTCTGAGTTTGGACACTGTTTTCACATAGCAAAATGTCTTATTATTCTCAGGCAACATAGCTTAGAAGGAATCAACAAAATGATTGTTAAATTACTATGCCTAAAAATGAACAGTTACTCAGGATATAGTAGGGCAAAGCAAAGAGGAAAGAGGAGTAGGGAGAGAGGGAAGATAAACAGGATTAGGAGGCTCTAGCTTGAAGAAAAAGCAGCGAGCAACAATTTTCCAGTGTCAGGATGACCTAAGATTCTTAAGGAGAGAGGTTTCTTACATTCATAGCTTCTGTTGCTATGATGAATATCACCTCTATGAATCAAAAGAAAACAATATAAACTCCTGGAATTTGCATTATACTAGGGGCAGCATTGGCCTTACCATTAGAAGCAGGATTATCATTTTAATCTCTAACTAATTATATTTTTATCATGAAGAGTAACCTCAGTTGACCTCCAAGTTGGCATAGTAATTAAGGTGCTGGAATCTAACTGCTTTGGTTCAAATCCTGGATTCCACAATATCTAGCCTTATAAACTTAATCTCTCTAAAACCCATCTCATCTGTCCAATGCAGGTAATATTGGTACCTACATGATAGGGTTCTTATGAGGATTTAGAGAAATAATCCTGGTAAAATCCTCAGCTCATGTCTGAAACAAAATAAACACTCATTAAATGTCAACCATTATTTATATCTTTCATTGTACACATGTATATTGTGTAATTGGGAACAAAGAATTTCTCACTGCATAGAATTTTGTATCCTCTATTTTATAGTAAACATTCTGTGCTTTAACATTTTTCCAAACTATAATTTTGATATTATATGTATACATACACACACACACACACACACGTATACGTATATACACCTTGTTTTACTTAATGTTACATAGTAAAAGCTAACTTACTTCTCCAATTTTATAATATATATGCAGATATAGATATACATATATTCCTGTATTATAAATTAAATTATATTTTAATTTGTATTTGTTGAATAACTAATGTGATAAAATATTTTATCACTTATTGGTACTAGATTACATGTTTTTTAAATTGGAATTGGCTGTTCTCTGTTTTTGTTTTATTTATATATGGACTCTTGGTATTTGATCAGCAGCTTTAACATTACTGAAATAAGAAAATATGTAGTATGCACTAAACAAATAACTAACAGATGCTCTTTTGTACTTAATCTGTTGACAATCTGAGGATTACCTGACTTCTGTTTCTTCCTTATTCATTTGTTTATGTTTGCTTACATTACAGAGGTTTCTACAGATAGAAGCAAGACAGCTTACTAGAATGTTAGTATTAAAACTAGAGATCGAATTAGAAGTTAGGACTAAGTCTAAAATGCATAACACAGCATAACAGATGCTTCCATATTTACTCAGGTTGAATCTAAACTCTGGCAGTAAAATTAAAAAAAAAAATCCCAACAACTTCTAATCAAGTAGGAAACTTGCAAACTGTATAAAGAAGAAAGAATACAATTCTTGTGGATGAACACAAATCTTGAAAAACAAATATTCCTTTGAAAAAAGGATATGCTTGATTTTTCTTTTTTTTATTAAAGACTATCCATTTTGCTTTTTTTAAGTTTATTATTTATTTATTTTGAGAGAGACAGAGACAGTTTGATTAGGGGAAGGGCAGAGAGAGAGGGAGACCAAAAATCCCAAGCAGCCTTGCACTGTCAACGCAGAGCCCAACGTGGGGCTCTAATCCATGAAACCATGAGGTCATGACCCCAGCTGAAACTGAGTCAGTTGCTTAACTGACCTAGCCACCCAGGCGCCTCTGTTTTCCTTTTTTTCTTATGTTTACTATTCATGTACTGCAATAGAAGGTAAGTTCCATAAGAGTAGGTAATCTTACTGTACTCAGCAATATATTTAAGACTTTTATCTACCTGGAGGTCATTTTTAAAAATAAATATTATGTGAAATAGGGAAACAATTTTATTTTTTAACTTTCTAATCTAAACAAGCAACAATTACAGCAGAGTTCATATTTTTCCATAATTGTATTTTCAGCATTTTTTCAAAATTACAGTTCATGTATTGCTAATATTTAAGTACATTTTATTTTTATACATTGATTTTGCATCAGAATTGGTACACTTTCCATTCATTGTACCCATTCAGTAATAATTTATTAATTTTCATAATTTGTAGGGTCTCTTGGGTTTTCCATATTTACAACAATAAAGTTTGGAGATAATGAAATGTTTACTTGTTTTATTATGACACGTTTGTTGAGATCATAATTTATGAGATAATACTGTGAATTCCATACTGATCATTAGTGGTTATAAAGAACAAAAAGACAAAGTCTTTTCCTCAAGGAAATTACATTCACAATTTTTTTCTTCTTGGTAATTAATACCCATTTGTCCTTCACCTTATTTCTCTACCCCCCTCCACCCCCAGCATCACTTCTATTGACAACCCTGATTTTCCATTTGGGGCTCCATTTCTTTCTGGACAGTTGCCACCATTTCTAGGACTATATAAAATTAGAGCCAATCAGTGCACACAATCTACAGGAACCAGTGTTTGTGTCATAGATAACATAAAATATGTCTGAGAATTTATCTTCATTTACTGATTCAGCTGGTATTTATTGAATCCTTATCAGTGAAAGAAGATACAAGGATTTTTTAAAATAATTTTTAGAGTTTATTTATTTTTAGAGAGAATCAGAGTGAATGGGGAAGGGGCAGAAAGAGAGGGAGAGAGAGAATCCGAAGCAGACTCCATACTGTCGGCATAGAGCCTGGATGCAGGGCTCAAATTCATGAAACTGTGAGATCCTGACCTGAGCTGAAACCAAGAGCTGATGCTTAACCAACTAAGCCACCCAGATGCCCTAGAGAAACAGATACTAAAAAAAATTTTTTTTAACATTTATTTATTTTTGAGAGACACAGAGAGCATGAGCAGGGGAGGGTCAGAGAGAGAGGGAGACACAGAATCTGAAGCAGGCTCCAGGCTCTGAGGTAGCAGTCAGCATAGAGCCTGACGCGGGGCTCGAACCCACGAACATGAGATCATGACCTGAGCCAAAGTCGGACGCTCAACCGACTAAGCCATCCAGGTACCCCAAGAAACAGGTTTTTAAGTCAAGATTTGCAAAGAGAAGTAAAGAGCAACAGCAGATGATGCCAAGTGAAATAGGCGTTGAGTAATTGAGGCTGCAAACACTCAATTTAATGGGGAGAATAAAATGTATACACATTTTAAATATTAGAAACACTGAGAAGAAACAAGGAAAACATGTGCCTTGAATAATTCCCTGGCTGGAGTGCCTGGGTGTCTCGCTCAGTTAAATGCCATTCTTCACTTGGGTTCAGGTCATGATCTCAGGATGGGAGAGTTGGAGCCTCGCATCATGCTCTGTGTTGGCTCTGTGGAGTCAGCTTGAGATTGTCTCTCTCTGCCCCTCTGCTGCTTGCTCTGTCTCTCTGAAAATAAACAAAAAACATTTATTTTAACGCCCTAGTGAAGAAACTAGGAGTTCAAACATTAAGTTTAACATTTGTTACATCTTTAAGTCTCTATGTAGAGTGTGTGCTTAGGTTTATGTGGGATTTGCATTTATGTGATTTTTGTTAAGGTGTTTTTTAATTATTCTCAATAACATATTTTACTTTACAAATGAGTTGACATATTTCCCAATACATGACACAGTTCCTTCCCAGACAGCTCGAGGGAGTGAGCTATACTTGACCATTAAAAATAAAAATTTTCCTCTTGAACGGAGAAAAAAAATGCCCAGTAACTCAATTGGAGACTTTTCAAAATCAATGATAGGGAAAAGGAAGTTTCAACCTTGTTGACCTCTTAGTGAAGAAAAATATATATAGCATGCTAAATGAAATGTGCTGGCAGTGGAAAGAAAAAGGTATCAAGTTGTATGATCCCAAAATGGGATTTTCATTCATATTACTTTTACCAAACTTACTCTACTGAGCAACTATTCCAGATAATTCAAAGGGCAAAAGCTATAATCCTGGTTTTTAGCTGTCTTTTTTGCAGGATTCTTGAATTAGCTTAATGGGCTACAGCTGCATCAGCTGCATTAACTAGTGCTGTTTCTGAGACCTGTGGTCCCACAAGATTGTCAAAGCATTTCTTAGAATGTGTCTCTCAGTCACTTCTTCCAGAATTGACAAATATCCTAAGGCTAAAAGCAATCCCAAATACCAAATGTAAATTGCTTCAATTGCGTCTTTTCTAATGTGTGGCCTACTAATTCTTCATACTTTTGATTTTCAAACATGCTTATTTATGCTTTGCTCAGCTTTTTCAGTTGTTTTTAGCAAGACTGTTGATCAAAATAACCAAGTGTACCAATTCTGGAGGCTAAAGTCTCATCATTACTTTTTAATAAATAAAAATACTATAAATACATTAAAATTCCATGTGGTCTCCTCCCTGCTTTCAATTTCCTCCTTCCTTCTCTAACACGAAACCACTATCCTGAATTTCAGTGCTTTTTATTCCTCTTACATTTCATAATTTTAGTCAATATATATGAGGCTCTTCAAAATACATAATATCATTTTGCATGTTCTTATATTTTTACATAGGACACAGTGCTGAAAGTTGCATTCCATAATTTTCTTACTTAAAAATATTTGTGAAATTTATCTTTGTTGATATATATAGTTCACCTCAATATTTTAACTGCTAAGTAGTATTACTTGTAAATATATACTAAAAATATAGTAACCCTCTGCTTTCAATGGACATTTGGGGTCATATCAAATATTTACCCTTATACCCAATGTTCTGATAAATGTCCCTACATGTAAAAACTTTCTCAGGAATTTAACTATAAATAGGAATGATGAGTTTGGGGATAAGTACATCTTCAACTTTACTAAACTTTGTTCAATTACTTTCCAAAGTGATTGTTTAAATTCTTAGCAGCACAAAATCTAAATTCTCTGCTATACATCCTTAAAATCACTTGGTATTTTCAGAATGTTAGCATTTTATTTCCAGTTTGACAACTAAATATCATATTTATTTTGAATTTACAATTCAGTATTCCATTTATTTTTTATAAATGTATTGGTTTCCATAGCTTCTTCATTTCTACTTTTCCTGTTGATATGTTTTTACCAATTCTTCTACTAGTTTTTTTCTTATTAGTTACTATGATCTAATATACTTGAGGTTTAAATTCTTTTTTGCCATATATTTGTTTAATGCATACTGTCTTTTAGTAGTCATTTAAATTTATATTCAATGATATCTTGTTTTAATATAATCATATTTACTAATAACATCATTTATAGTAAGCATTTGAAAATATAATAAATTTATCACAGGATGTGTAAGAAAACATAGTTTAGATTACATGTCAATAATAAAAATAATCCTTGATGATTCAGTGCTACAATGGATATTTCACATTTATGTACAATGCACTGTGAGATATAAAGTTATAATGAATCATTCTCTATGTAATGATCCTGTGATGCAGGTTGTTTATTGTAATTAAAATGACATCATTCTTCTATTACTATTTTAATGCACTTACAACTTATGATCTTTTGACCAAAACACTTCATTATAAAAAAAATGTATAAATTATTCCCTACAAAATTCTGAAAAAAGGCTCTTTACCATGTATAAAATGTTTGCAGAACGTTATAGATTTTAAAGCTTTTGGAACTATGAAAAGACTAATGATAGTCATTAATTAGAGAAATTTAAGCTAAAATAACTTACCAATTTAGCATTTGTTATTCAGTTGTTAAGTAGTAGAGCAATGATTGGATTAAATGTTTCCAGACTAGTCTTTCTAGTATATCATCAATTAAATAGGTAGCCTAATGCTTATATCTTTATACAAAAGAGTGACTTGGATTTGGGGGATATAGTGACTCAAGAAATAAATTTCACAGGTGCCGGGGTGGCTCAGTCAGTTAAGTGTCAGACTTTAGCTCAGGTCATGATCTTGCGGTCTGTGAATTTGAGCCCACTTTGGGCTCTGGGCTCATAGCTCAGAGCCTGAAGCTGCTTTGGATTCTGTGTCTCCTTCTCTCTCTGCCCCTCCCCTCCTCATGCTCTGTGTCTCTATCTGTCTCAAAGACATAGTTTAACATAATGTTAAATAAACATTTAAAAAAAGAAATAAATTTCTCATTTTTATAATTAAGCAATAGGTAATATTATGTTAAATATTTTCCTCATGGTGTTTGATGGCAGATACATAGATGACCCAAGATGTTATTTAAAACAACAAAGCAGGGACACCTAGTGGCCCAGTTAGTTAAGCATCTGACTTCGGTTTAGGTCATGATCTCACAGTTTGTGAGTTTGAGCACCTCACTGGGCTCCAGGTTGACAGTGTGCAGCTTGCTTGGGATTCTCTCTCTTTCTCCCTATGTCTCTCTGCCCCTAACCCATCCTCACTCTTTCTCTCTCTCACTCTTTCTGTCTCTCAAAAATAAATAAATAAATCAGCTTAAAATAAAAAAGAGTTGTGTTAAAACAACAAAGCATATTTCAATTGGAACCACACATTACAACTCTATGATCTTTAGCATACAGAAAAAATTGACTATCCATCTATCCCAACTAACTCGCCCTTGCTTTACGCATCAAAGTCATACCGATCACTGAGAAGAATTCTGCCTCTTCAAAGTGCATTAGCAGAGCTACAAGCAGACCATGAACTGAAAAATGGTTGAAAAAAAATCAAAGAGGTTAGTCCTACACAGTACTCTTATTTATCTATATTTCCTTGATTCTGAATTTCCCTTCCTACATGTAACAGAAGCATGAAAAGCATATGGATATTATCATTTGTCCTATTTCCATTCTAAGAATAGGTACTAATGATTTTTCTATGAGAAGCTAGAGACTGCACTTTAAAAACATACAAAACGAACTAGGATTACTACAGTTCATTAAATTTTACCAGGTTAAATAAGAAACATATCAGCTACTACAATTTTTTTCTAGTGCATTTACAGTGGTTTCACCTACTTATATCCCACTCAATGCTTAGCCCCTTTTATTCATTATTTTAAAATAAATATATATGTGTAATTGCTAAATAATAATATGGCAATGTAGGGCACCATGCATATTCTAAGACCCTTTTCATCAGCTGTCCAAAGTACCTGGCAGAAAAACAAGGCTCATTTGAATAGAAACTATTTAAATAACCTCTAATGCAATGTATTAGGCTGGCAGAACAAAGAGTAGAAGAGATAATTCTAAATGTTGTCTGAAATCTATTTTTAAATAGAAAGCAGGTGGTTATAGAGTGGTTGAAATAGCAATGAATCATGATACCTGAATTCTGCCACTGACTTTAAAGACTAGCTCAGCTCTAACTGTTGCTTGACCCTGGTGATTTTTATCTCCCTGATATCTAGTTTTCTCACAAGAATAGAATATATTTTATACTCTTTTGTTTATCCTTTATATTTTATAATTGAATAATTTTTAGTCAGAAAGAGTTTTATAAAATGGTGTCAAAATAATAGTCTGAGGTCTACTAACACATACTGTTTCCTGTGCTTTGCATTTAATAAAGATATCTTCTAAAATACTAGAGAGAAGAAAATTCAGGCATCTCCTAAACTTCTTCAAAATCTGTAAAGAGCAGGAGGACTTTCTTATAAAGTAAAAACATATGAATATTTATTGCAAATAAATTTCAACATATTTATATAGAATTACTTGTTTTGCATCTGGTGATATCTATTGTCTGTTTACTTTTCTCCTGAAAATTATATCATAATTTTCCAGATCAGATGACCAGATGATATAAGGGCTAATAGAACAGTTTAAGAATGTTGAATTTTATCCATGCAAAAAATGAGAAGCCAGGAAAAGATTGAAAAGTAGGAGAGTAACATGACTGGATTGAGTTTGGGGTACATCATTGGGGATATCTATATGAAGGCTGCATGAAAAGGGCATGTATATTGTTGTAGGAAGCTCAGTTAAGAAGTTATCATGGTACTCCAGTAAAGAAAAGATGGCCGCCTAAATTAAAGTGGGTGCCCCAGAACTGGAAACATGTGAAGAGCATTGAAAACAATTCAGTTGTGCCTCCTCTCTCCATCCCGTGTTCTCTGGTTGCGAAGATATCAGTGATTAACACTTTTGGTTAAATCAGAGACCATCTTCTCCACATACACCTGTCAGCATTACAGAAGGACCGACTGTGAAATGATTCTCTTTTCTTCTATCACCAATGTTAGCAATCCGTTGATAGTAGTCAAATATTAAGTCAGAAATTTTTGTCTCTTCCATTAAAACTTTAAATAATCAGGTAGGATTTAGTGATCATAGCTCACAAGTGGCAAAGATAAAGAGCCTTAGCATCTCAAAAATTATTCAATATCCTAGAAAGTGATACATGTTCAATTTCCTTCAATTTCTGAGTCTTTTATTTTTGGTCTAAAGAATGAAAAATAATATATTCCTCATAAGATTACTGTTTAAAATTTTAAAAATGTGAAACATGAAATATAGTTCTTGGCACAGATCGCATGCTCAGCAAATATCAATTTATTTCTTTCTACCCTGACTCTTTCTTAGCTAACAGCCAGAAGGTGAGAGGCATCATGGAGCGATTATATAAAAATATATATTAGGAATCTGAAAAAAATGTTATTAATGACAAAGATTAGAGGCTCTAAAGAACTGTAACTTCTCAAATTGCCTTAGAAGTGTCCAAACCTAATGTATTATGAGGAATATATCTAGCTTCTTTGTTTTAAGCACATATATAATTGATACTTTTTCTCTTTAAGTCTCTATATTTACCTAAAGAGTAGCTTTGCTATAGTGAACATTTTATACATTAAGTCCTGCAGTAAAATATTTCAACTTCTCTTCCCTGGGAATTTTAAGACACAACCCTGTTGAAAGAGAATGGAAATGGAAAGTTAAAACCTTATCTCCCCATACACTGCCAAAAATCTGTGATTTTCAGACAAATCATCCAAGGTTTCACAAATGTGGTTCTCAGCATTTATAGTCCACACTCAGGCAGTTCTCAAAAAGTACAAGAAAAGACACTGATTTGACCACAGATTATACAGTAACTTTGGCAACAAATTCTGAATTGTCACAGACAGAATGCAACCAGACAGTATACAGAAAAGTAGACAATAAGGTTGTCACTTTGAACCAGATGGCAAAGACCTTGACACTCAGTGAATTGGAGCTACCTTAACAGTTTGCTTTCTCTGTCCCATTTGCCTCTTTGTTTCATTCAAAAGTAAACAGATCACTTCTTTGTGGGATATAGGGGGTGGTACAGAGTCTCCATCTCACTCATACCACTGCAATTGTGATTAAGCATTTTATAATTATTAAATAAAAGACCAGCTATATATTAGAAATTGGTGAGAAATTCTTCTTTACATACTACTCTACTCTTGAGACTCTTTAACACATCATTTCATGAATTTCTTGGGGTTTTTTCTGTTTGTTTGTTTTTGAGTGAGAGTAGTTAAGAGGATGCTTAACCAACTGAGCCACTCAGATGCCTCTCTGTTGCCTTTTATTCAGATCTTTTAGTTTTCCCATCAAAACAATTAAAGAGATTCCTAAAAAGGTTATCAGGGTTTAACAAAAGAGCTGTATGTCCTCCACGTCTCTTCTTACTATGAAGTGGACAGACACTTGCTCTATGTAGTACTGAAGAAATATTCAGGAGGTTGTTGATGCCAAGTGCATCTCTTAGCATGTGAAACATGTCTGGGCAGCTTGAACTTATACTTCTACCACTTTATTTACCTGTTACTTCCCTCTTCCATCTCCCTCTTCCTCTCCCTCTTTTAAGGTAATACCTTAAAGAGTGTAGAGTACAGGATGTTTAGGTCCAGTGACTTTGTTGCAATATTGCACCTCACTCCTGTAAATTCTCTCAGAATTCTGGGAATTAATTAAAACCCTAGTCTAGAACAATGATTATTAAATGATGTCCTTTTAACCTGAATGGCAAGAAGAAAAAAGGGAAATTTCTAAACTAAAGCCATCCCCCCACAACATTTCTTAATGACCACTCTGTTCTTTCTTGACAGGTAGGACCCTGTTATGCAGTCCCCATCCCCATGAATAATCTTACATTGGAGTGGAAAAATTGTTGAGAAGTACCGCTAGGCATAAAAGAGCTAAGAAACTAAATAAAATATGCAATTTATGTCTAATGAAAGCTAACAATGACCTTGAACAAGTCATTAAAACTCATTGCTACGTCTCTCTACATCTGAAAATGAGGAAGTTTAACTCTGACCTCTAATGTCCCTTCAAAATGTTATACCACTTAAATTAAATCATTAAATTTCAGTATCTTATCTAGCAGTTTCCTGAAATGGTTTTCTTTTCTTTGGATGAAAATTCATACTAGGCCAGAATTTTATCACAAACCCTTGGATTTAATAAGGGTCAACCTCCAGTATGAGGAAAAAAAAAGCATGGCATACAAAACTACAGCTTACTGTTCAAATCAGACAGATGTTTCACCCAGGGTGTGGTCGTTTCTCATTTCTTAGTCGGATTTGAAGCTTTCACATTTGTAGCTGAGGCCATTGGAAAATTATTTGAAAAAGTAAAGGAGAGGACAAAGAGGCAAATTTGGTATTTATTGGTATACAAGCCCATGCTGCTAGATGAAAACTCCCAGAACATTGCTGCCTCCAGCAACACCACCAATACCCAGGTCTATGTGGTTAGGTTTGAATGGAATAGAAGATCACTTTTATTCCTTTTTTTCCTACTTGATTCTTATGAAAAAATCAATAGTTCCTTTCTAAGAGTTAAGGGAAACAAGAATCTGGATTATGATAAAAATATTTAAAACAGGGATTTTTAGGGTCATAATCTTCTCTTATGTTACATGCATATCTATGAGAATCTGTCACTTTTATATTTGTCATATGAGAACACTTATCAAGGGATAATGTATGTTCCTTATACACTTGAAGTCTAAGACTAGTAATATAATGATAAATTGTTAAGTAATGTGTATATTTTAACTTTCATGGGCACATATATTATGATATATGTGATATGAAAGTAGTAAAAATTAATCCCAGGGGCTCCTGGGTGGCTCAGTTTGTTAAGCGTCTGATTTTGGCTCATGTCAAGATTTCATGGTTCATGGGTTCAGGCCCCAAATCCTGCTCTGGGGTCTGTGCTAACAGCTCAGAACCTGGAGCCTGCTTTGCATTCTGTCTCTATCTCTCTCTCTACCCCTCCGCTGCTCATGCTCTGTCTCTCTTTCTCCCAAAAACATATAAAGATTTTAAAAAACTTTAAAAAATGAATCCCATTGTTAGGTTTAAAAAATAAAAATTCTTACATAGTTATGTTGTATAATTAAAGTGTATATTATTGGAAATGGAATGTGGTGAGAAGTATTTTCCAGAAACATTTTTAGAAGGTGGAAATATCTGAATTCTTAACTGTGATCTTTATATACATTTTCCACTATTTATATAGTTATAGATAATTTATTCTGAAACATACGTTGATCCACTGTTAACACTCTTTCAGAATAAGTCCTTTCATATGCATGCACATGTGAGAGCAAGAAAGACTCATTTAAATTTTGACAGAGAACTGTAAAAAAACTTAAAATATCCTAATGATATAAGCTTATACCAAGTTGTAATGCTAACATTTCTAAATGTTCACAATGCTGCTAATGATTAAAAATAAGGTTTGTAAATAGCAAAGTGAAATATCTACAGGCTAAAAGACCATATTAAGCATCATAACCCATCTATAATTTTAATTTTCTTTTTTTAAAAACTGCTATGTGACAAATAAGTCTGTCATTATAAATAACCTTCTTTATAGAGGCATGCTAAATTATGCCATAAAGGTATTACTTGATAGATTTGCTACATTTTTCTCCCCTTTGTTTTCGAAAAGATTTATAGTTATTTCTCTGTTTAACCAACAGATGTGAAGTGATTTCAGGATGATCTGTACCCATCAGAAGGTGCCACATGTTTCTTATTTAATTCCATTTCTATGGAAACCTCAAGATGCCTCATGCATCGTCTTTCAGTTTTCTGAAGAAAAATAACTTTCATTACTTTGGCATGAAACACCCTCAGAATGCCCTATGTCAAGAATAATTAGAATTTCACTCTTCAGTGTCTCTCCTGCAGTATATTGACTGTCTAAAGGATCCTTGCTGTCTGGTGTCTGATAAATGTATTCTTGAGTGTATGAACTGAAGTGAATCTGAGCCAGACCAGTTAGAGCTGTCCATGTGAAAGTCGAGATAAAGGTGCAGAAATGTACATATTGAGACATTCATTAATTTACTTCATGACTATTCCATTTATTAAACAGAGGTTACTTTGACAGTCCAGCTGAAATGCTATGTCTATAAAGAATAATAAAGTATATCCAACTACATGGCTACCATGGAGTTTTCAAATTTAGTTTTTTTTTCTTACAAATAGTTTATTGTCAAGTTGGTTTCCATATAACACCCAGTGCTCATCCCCACAAGTGCCCTCCTCCATGCCCATCTCCCCACTCCCCCCCACACACCCCTCTCTGTTTGTTTCTCAGCATTCAAGAGTCTCTCATGGTTTGCCTCTCTCCCTTTCCCCCACCATTTCCCCCCTTCTTCTCCCCCATGGTCCTCAGTTAAGTTCCTCCTAATCCTCCTATACATGCAAACATGATATTTGTCCTTCTTTGCCTGACTTATTTCACTTAGCATAACACCCTCAAGGTCCATCCATGTTGCTACACATGGCCAGATTTGATTGTTTCTCATTGCCATGTAGTATTCCATGGTATAGATAAACCACATCTTCTTGATCCATTTGTCCCTTGATGGACAAATTTAGTTTTAACATTATTATCATTTCATGAAAACAAAGCATCAGATTAGCATGGGTCCTAAAGACTCTTGCAAACATTAAGGGTGATAAAGGAAAAGTTCTAATAAAATACTGGACCAAGAACAGTAAGAGGGAGAAAACAAGTTCTAATGAAATACTGGACCAAGAACAGTAAGAGGGAGAAAACAATTGTTTCATACAAAGTCAAACCAAACTACTCATCATTCCTGAGCATTGCTTTCCCACATCTATCTGCCTCATTACAAGTGATCTTTCTGCCTAGAACACTGTGCCAACCTTTCTCCCAGATAGAGCCCAATGCTCTCATTTTCCCTTATAACATTCCAAGACTTCTGGAGATTTTACTCCCATAGCATTCCCCCCATACCTTAGTCATTCCCCCCATACCTTATCACACTGTATGTTAATTTCATATTTATTTTCCTGCCTCATTACACTTAAGCATTTTGAATACAGTGGCGTTTTGTTTTGTATATACATTCACCAGATTTTGATACAGAATTCATCCTCAAAAGTGTTTAATTAATGAGTAAAGGAATGAAAGAATGATTGAAAGAAGAAAAAGTATGATCAACAGCATCCTTATAATACTGAATGGAATGAAAACTCTGCCTTCAGTGCCAGTGTCAGAATGGATTAAGAGAATTCCCCTAGTTCTGAATTCAAATATGGATGGCAACTTCTCAAGAAATTCTTCCCAGGCTCTTAAATATAGAGAACAAACTGTGGGTGGATGGAGGGGTGGGGGAATGGGAAAATGGGTGATGAGCATTGAGGAGGGTACTTGTAGGGATGAGCCCTGGGTGTTGTATGTAAGCCAATTTGACAATAAATTATATTTTAAATAATAAAAAATAAATTCCTCCCAGACTTTTTAAAATATTAGACCTTATCTCTGTAAAAAAATTGTTTCCCATTTTATTGTACATGGCAAACAAAGAAACAAAAAGATGCTGGACTTGTCTGAGCAGTATAATTCTAATGGTTGTGAAGCATACAGAATATAACTGATAAGTCAAATTAAGGAGCCAGTGGTAAAGAAAAGAATATAATAGGTGAACCTGTATATGAGCATTGAAAAGTGAAGAGTTTTAAATAAAGAGTTAAGAGTTTAGAGGAAGCATGATAGAATGGAAGAATATGTGGAAAGTAAAATTTGTTTAAGGAATTGTAAGAGGTAGTTGTGTTATAGCAAGGTGACAATAGAAAACAGAAAGATTAGTTCTTTTCAATTAGCCAGACATAAATTATGAGGGCTTGGATGAAAATATTACCTGTTTAAGAAGAAAAAAAAAGAATAAATTAGCATCCTTATTTGAGAAAGAATAAGCAGAGGTCAATGAGGGGATCAACACATGGGAAGTACATGAGAAGATAAGTCACAGTAGCTCCAGGGTTGCTTTCTGAGAGTGCCACATATTTTTTTTTATGTTTATTTATTTTTTGAGAGAGAGAAAGAGAGAGCGTGTGTGAACATGGGAGGGGCAGAGAAAGAGAGGTAGAGAGAGAATCCCAAGCAGCCTTCTCACTGTCAGCAAGGAGCCCAACACAGTCTCCATCCCACAAACCGTGAGACCAGGACATGAGCTGAAATCAAGAGTAGGCCACTTAACCAACTGAGCCACCCAGACTCTCCCCAACCAGTTTTGAATACAGATTGGTATTAAGATAGGGTGATCCTGAATCAAGAATTTTCAAATGACATATTTCTGGCTTGCTAATTTTAGGGAAGAACTGATATATAAAATTGGAAATATCCTGCTACAACTGAAAGCCCTAAGATAAAGAGACAATGAGGATATATGAAAGTATTTGAATGTGCAAAGGCTATAAAGGAGAGAATAGAATGTAAAACACATTGCCTCAAGAATTAAATACGGGGTCATGGAGTATGACAACAAACAGAAAACCACATAACAAGCAGAGAAAGAAGATCAATGAATCATAAAAGCATAGACACACTTTTCCAAAGAAATATCCAGGTAGTGGAGGAAGATAACTTTCAAATGTGCAGAGGAGCCTATCCTGATGAGAAGAGAATGAGTGTAGTGGGTGTATGTAGAGTATCACTGGTAATTAGTTCCACAATGTAAAGACAAAAATTAAACATTAAGGAAAAAGAAGGAGACAGGAAATTGAAATTTGCTATGTTCTCAAAAGGGGCTTAGCTATTATATGTATTTAGTTCTCCAACTTTATGAAGTAAGTATAGGTTAATTAAAAGACTGAAGGTCACACAACTGCAGCTGGACATGTATAAATTGATGGGAAAGTCAGGTTCTCTGTGGTTTATCAAAATCTAATCATGAAGGATAAAATAAATGAATAGAAATTAACATATAAGCTATTTAAACCTATCACAAGCCTAAGCAAAGTTTTTGTTATGGACTTTTTCATTTAGGAGAAAGCCAAAACTTGTGAATATCTGAAGACAAATAGACATTTGGTAACAGAATTCTGGGACAAGAAGAAGTAATGTTTTATTGTTTTCACAAAAATAGTTCCTAAAAACCTATAGTTATAGAATAGGGAAAACTTTGAAAAGACAGCAAAATGCAAAGGCATTGCAATTCAGATAGACAAAAAACTTTTATAGCAAGGCATTCAAAATGCTACCTCATATCAAAGCATGGGCAAGCTATATTGCTGAAGTATGTAAGAAAGCCACCTCCATCAAGGATTTTATTCTTATAAAAAAAACTGAAAACAACATAAAAATGAACAAGCAATTCCCGGCTTTTGGTGATAAAGTAGATGAGTCTGAAAATTGTTCAAAACAATACCAGCTAAGGTTAATAGGCTTGCTGGAAGGCTGGAAGTTAGGAACTTGGCCAATTTTATAGAGGCATACTATTAATGATATACTGGCAAATTTTCTGGGGTTATTTATGAGGTTTTGTGTGTGTGTGTGTGCGTGTGTGTGTGTTTATTTGTTTTGCCAACAGAACGTGTACAACCGATGCCACTTCCTTCATCTCACTGAGAAATTTTCTGGAATAATATTTTGTATAGCTCACATCTTGACTGATATTCAAAACAAACTAAATTCAATTATATTGAAATATATAATGACTGGTAATATCAATTGCTTTCATTTTGGAGCTTTGTTAAATATTTTGAAAGTTAACAAACCTTTACTCAGAGCACAGGCATTGAAAACAGTTTAAATCATAATTTCACCACTTACTATCTTGAAAGTTCAGTTCGGTAGATGCAAAAAAAAGCATAATAATACCTACAGTGTAGAGTGGCTTTTAGCCTCTTAAAGACTTGTAAATTTACTTGAATAGCACCAGTTATATAGTAGAAGCAGAAAAATGATAGTGAAAAGGCTTGAAACACTGAAATAATACATATTAAAGTATATTTTAAGAGGTAAAATAGTAATTGTCATCAAAATGTAATATTATTACCATTTCATATATGTAGTTTAACTCATTAATAATAAGAAAAAGTGAAAAATACTATATCTGGCCAATGGATTATCCTAACAGCAGAGACATATATAAGCGAACAGGCATGCTAAAATTAATATGCTTAATAGATAAAAGAATTTGATTATTCCACAGAATTTAAGGAAATCATTCATACTTCCACTGGTCAAAATCTGTGTATATATATATGGACAAGATTTATATGCATCACTATCACATATCTACTACTTACAAAATTGTAACATAGCTCAAAAATAACAAAAGAGATAAGTAGGATGTTTGCACTAAATAAGACACCCAATAATAATTTTAGCCCATTTCAATTTTTTATTTGTATTTATTTTTCTGAAACTTCCCCCCGTTTATGTTCATCATAATATCAAAGAAAGTTATTATTGGTCAAGGCAAAATAGACTGGTCTCATTAGATTTGGTCTGGTCACTTACCTCAGCCCACTAAGTGTTTTAACTAATCCTGTAGAATTTCTTTAGTGTTCTTTCGCAAATTAAATGTGTTAAGAGTATTGAACAACTCACAAGACCAAAATATATTTCTGTCCGGAAGAATCTAAGATCATAAAGAATCTCACATCATGCTTTTAAATGACTCTTTTCATTTGCTATATAGAAGAGAGGAAAACAAACCCATGAAACTGTCTTCACCAGATTTCAACCACAGTGCCTGTAAATTTGAGTGAGTTCTTTTCCAGAGATCCTCAAAATTGGGGTTCTGGCCTGCCAGATATTTATCTTCCTTACCACCTAAAAGACCCAACCCTGTAAAGCAGGTATAAGACCAGTTTTCCTAAAAGAACTGTGTAGGCATTGATCTTGTCAATAAAACCATTGTTGTTTAAAACTACCCTGTCACGCCTGAGTTAATGATCATTACTTTCAAATATGACACTGCAGGTATGGCTTTGATTATATAATTTGTCAATTATGTACTGGTGAAATGGAGAATGAATTCTTATGGAATCTATCCAATCTACTTTTTTTTGCCATGAAAAGCAAGGGGACTCAATAAGATTTTATGAATTCTAGGAGATCAATGAGAATCAGATATCATTTTTAAAATTTCTTATCTCAAAGCATAAAAGCAGAGTTATTGAATTGTTGCAAGATGTACATAGCTTTAAAAAAAGAAAAGGACTTCCCATACACCTGAAAATAAAACACTAAAACATCAACAATGTTGGAAATAAATGAACACAATGTAATTTCTATTATCAGTTCATTCAGTCCTGGGTAATTAGTTTTTGTTTTGCTGGATCCTGGTTTACCCACCCATTTGCAGGTGGCTGACTTCTGGACCAAAATGAGTCCTGGAAATCCTAACTCAGGTCACTGATATGGTCTGAAAGTCATCTAAGTGATGTCTGCCCAGAGCCTGCCACAAGTCTACTCTTTAGTGTCAATAGCCTGAAATACCTGATACAGCACCTTTTCCACAAAACTCTGAAATAGTCTTTATTTCTTAAAAACACATTCTCTGGACTGTAGCTTGTACCACAACATTCAGGAAACCTAATAGTAAAATAAAGACTATCTGTAAGTAGAGGATTTATTCCTGTGTGTAGTTAGTTTATTTCTTTAACCAACAGTACAGAAGAGAGAAAAATTCTCTATTCCAGTATAGTATATAACTATACCATAAGAATTTTGATCAGTGTTTCCCCTGAAGATAAATCAGTATTATGGAAAGAAGCATATTAACAAATCCCCAGTCTTCCCATAAGGTGTACAGTTTAAAAATTATTAATGTATTAATGACACCTTACCTATACAAACCTAGGGAAGGCTGAGCTGTATCTTCTGATCTGACAATTTTCTGTGTGACCCCTATAACAGTAACACATAAAAATCCTAATGATTTCTAACATCTCCCTGTATATATACACAGAGAGAAAGGAAATATGCATGATTTTTCACAAGCTGTCTAGAAAATGTCAAAGAAAAATTTAAATAGATTTTTTTACAAGTTTAGTGTAGATTTTGTCAAGGCAAAATCAAGAGTTGTCAGATATTAGGGCAACAGTTAGGATAGGATTATGGGTGCATGAGAAGCAACAGTTGGTTCTATATTTAATTTAATGACAAACCATTTTAGAGACAAATAGAAAATAAAATAATTGTAAAGAACTATAGCTATTCCATAAATACAGATACTTTGGTGGGTTTTATTCCTCCTTTTTATTTCCAAGTAGATTCCACCTTTTAAGTAATATTATTTAGAAGATTATAAATTCGGCATAAGGCACAGAAAATTAATCTGATACAACACAGAATCTCCATCTAGGCAGACTGCATCGAATTGAAAAATAACCTCTCCTACCATAGCTAAAGGCACTAATTAGAAACTATGAAAGCAAGCCCATCCAAATTGAGTGGAATTTGCTAAAATTTTAACATATTTCATAGCTTTTTTTTTCTTTTAAAACACAGGTATCATAAGCCAGGGCAAATAAAATTCACTTTCCAAATGTTATCCTTTATTATGTCTCTTCTTTTTCTGGAAACAAAGGACACTTTACTTTAGGACAGCAGTTCTCTCAAGAAGTCTGCAAGGTCAAAATAATTTTGTAACAATCCCGAGATTTCATTTATGTTTATGTTGCGTTCATTATTGCTATCTTCAAGCAAACTGATGTGTTGAAAATGCCAGTTTCTATTTCCAATACAGAAAATATAGATAGGAACACACATAAGCAAAAGCTGTTTGGAGCCCACAAAAATATACAAGGTTCAGACTAAGAAGCATGAGAAATGCTGGGGTAGGAAAAACCTACACCTTTTGCTTTGATAAACAAAAGCACACACACAACTGTATTTCTTCGTCACCATCGCTCCTGAAACATACGGGTTTATAACTTTCAACCAAAGGAACTACTATTTCACAGTAAAAGCAAGGTATTGGATAAATGAGAACTGTTTTACACAAGAATTTTTCGGATGAGCAATTACATATAGACACATAATAAAACTTTTTAAGGTCAAAAACATCGTATTTACACATTTATGACCCAAGGCTATACATAGCTTCTGCATAAAATATTGAAGTAAAAGCCATATAAAATAAAAATGATGCTTAGTAACCATGCCTTGATAATCTATCTTCCTTAAAAATTATTTAGGTATACAATGAGTATCCATTAATTAACACAAGGTAACATAAGACTGAGGTTTTAAATTATTTAAAGATTTTTGGGGGTGCCTGGGTGGCTCAGTCAGTTAAGCGTCTGACTTCGGTTTAGGTCATGATCTCATGGTTCTGTCGGGCTCTGTGCTGACAGCCAGCTCAGAGCATGGAACCTGCTTCAGATTCAGTTTCTCCCTCTCTGACCATCCCTTGCTCTCTCTCTCTCTCTCTCTCTCTCAGAAATAAACAAAACATTTAAAAAATAAATAAATTATTTAAAGATTTTTAAAGAAAATTTCCTTCAAGCTGGCATACTACAAAACATAGTTACTTAGAAATAAAAAGTTAAACAAAATAATTATGCAATTTAGTTGAACAAATTTAAAGGTTTTTTAATCTTAAACTTTATTCATGAGAAACTTTTACCTTATTTAATCAGTAAATTGGTAAGATTTTAGGAAAACAAACCCATGGTGAATGAAATATATACTTTTATACTTAACTGTAATCAGAGATAAGACACAGCTACATTTTTTTAAAATAAAAATTATTCAGCTAGTCTTATCAAAGGTCATCCTAATTATCCAGTAACTTAAAACATTTCTGAGTTATTTTCTTTAAGAAGAAGGGTTTTTTTAGGTTTAGGACATATAAACTAGTAACATTTTAATATTCTTATTTTTTGGAAATTTTAGGAAAATTTAACTCACATAAATGCTTATATATTATCTCTATAAGCCAATCAGAGCAGGGCTCCTATAACTTAAGACATTTTATAATCTAATTTGTTCATATTCTCTAGAAATAGTAAAACATTCCACACTCACACAATGGAAGATAAAGAACTTTCAGAATTACAGACAAAAAGACACATAGAATGCTTATAACTTCAGAAGTATAATTTCAGCCACTGGTCAAAAGTAAATATAGAAACACAGATATTAAAGAACCATTTTCCTTCCTATGGATACATACTTCTTAATTTATTTGAACTCAAATTTTTCAAAAGAAAATGATAAAAAAAAAAACTTTATTCTATGTCATCTCTCACCCAACAGAGAATAGATCACTATAATCCATCTACAAAGATCACCAAAGTCCGATCATAAAACCAAATTCTCAATCCTTACTGTTATAATAGAAGGTAAAATACACAAATGAAACAGAAAACAAAATAAAACATAAAATGAGGAGAAGGGGAAAAAACAAATGAAACATAAAATCAATACAATTAAAGCTCTATTGCCACTTGGATTTCAGTCTGGGGCCCAGGAAAAAAATCAGCAGACCAGCAGCATGAAATGTATTCCCCTGGTGCCTACTCTGCCAGGCAACCCAATTGAATTCTCCAGGGGGACCTCCAATATTTTAAAGAATGTTTCTTTATTAAAGGATGAAATCATGACCCTCATACATTAGTGGGGGAACCAGTAAGATACTGCTAAACAGCTTGAGGGAAAATTAACAGGCACATATTAAGTAATCAGGAATGTTGTAATTAACTTGATCAATAGATAGATAGAAAACTGACTTCTTTGGAAGGGAGGAAAAGAAGACCAATAGTACCTCCACTGGAGAAAATTTATTTTTCATGCCTATGAGAAAAATCATATCCATTGCTATCAGTTATTTACAATTTAAAATGTTAACATAGCTCAAAGATTCTGAAGGATGAACTAGACAGGACACCCAGTAATCCTTTTTGTGAATTTCAAAGTCATTCACAATTATTCCTAGCTATATTATTGAGAATACTTTGAAAAATTGTTCCTATTAAATGAACTTATGTCTAATTTCAGATAAAGAACAAATGGATTTAATCAATGAAGTTTCCAACACAACCAATTATAACTCAGTGAAAAACGTAATGAAATTTATAAAATTACATATTCAGATTAATGAAAAAGTGGATGTGGTAACTAGGATGCAATCAGGGAGAAACTTTTTTCCATCCTAACTTTTTTTTTCAGAGCACCCTTTACACTGATTTTCTTCCTTAAATCTAACAAAAACTTCAGGAAGATCTTAGATTTCTGATTCTTTCCAGGTAAAATTAATCCCTTTCAGTTTAACATCAAATCTCTAACTTCTCTTCAAGTCTACAAATCTCTCTCTTCAGCTGATAAGCAATCTAAGGAAAGGAAAGGCATACTTGTTTTTTCCTGATCTCTTACTTCACACTGTGGATCTTTAGGGAACCGTCCAAGTTCAAAGCTAACAGAAGATGGGGGCGAAAGGTGTCAGGTTTCATTTGCCTGGGAATGTTGTAATTCAATATTAGAAACATTTGGGTTAAATATATGCCAAAAGCTAACTCTTTCTCTTGTGAGACTTTCTTCATAGTTGCACAGCTTCCTAGAATTCCTAAAGTGGTTGATGTGTTCCTTCTCATATGTGTCATTTATATTCCTATCACTCAAGTGTCATTTCCTATAGGCCATACTAGACTTCCAGTCTTTCCCCTGGAAGATACCTTACTCCTGGTTATAAGTCCTCTTTGAAAGGGTCTTTGGGGCACCTGGGTGGCTCAGTCAGTTAAGCGTCCAACTCTTGATTTTGGCTCAGTCCATGATCTAATAGTTCTTGGGATCAAGGAAAGTGTCCTTAGAGATGGTTCCCTATTGCTTCCTTTGTTCAGTATTTTTCTCTAGCATGTGAAAACCAAAGGGCTATTTGGCAGCTAGCAGAAGTACAGATCTCTCTCAGAATAGTACTTTTTGATCTTGTTAATCCCAGGAAACCAATTCTGGCCTCTTGTATTTAGACTTTTCAGACCTTAAATCAGAGCTTGTATTAGTTCACTTGGACTCTATTCCTATTTTGCTTGAGATAAAAGGAGGAGGCACTGCCTCTTTGTAGGAGGTTTAAGGAAACCCACAATGTATCAGCAACTCTTCTTCTATAAAGAGAACTTGCATTACGTCTTCAACTTCATTCTGCATGTTTTCCCTTGCTTTTATATAGACCACAGGTGCTTTATGGGCTAATGCTGGCAGATATTCTTTCACAATATCTTAGAGTTTGTATAAACAGAAACTCAGAATTTCTTCCTATTCCATTTGCCTTCGTGAGTTTCTGTGAAAGCTTAAAAAAAGTGTTTAAGATCACATTTAGCAATTGTTACATATATTTCCTCTTCACACATTATGCTTTACAATGAATCATAGTGTTGTAAGTCCTTGAGTTATTTATTTTAGCTTACAAAATTTGAGGTTGCTTAAATTATTTATGTAAATGTATTTGGAGTAAATACATTATGAGCATTCATTCATATGTCGCCTTTTCAATGTGATCTATGTTCAAGTTCTTATTTAGAATTTAAACTACATCTATTTCCAGATCATACTTAATGCATTCCTTTCTTAATTTTTCCCATAGCACTTGTTACAACATAACATACAAACCTAACTTTGCTCTATGTTGTACTATTATTTTTGTTTATATTATAGTTACATAGAGAAAAATAAGATGGCTATTTTGCAATATCCCAGTGAAGGTAATGATGTACTGAAAATGGAGAACAGTCGTCAGATTTAATAAGACTTGAAGTAGAGGTGACAGGACTTATTGATGTACTGGATGTAAGAGGCAAAGAAAAGAAATACCTCAACTAGGTGTTCTTCTTTTTGAGCCAGAACAATCAAATGTTTATGTTGTTGTTTGTAGTTGTTGTTGTTGTTGTAGTTGTTGTTAACAACTACTGAGAAAAACAAAAAGTGTAAACTTTGGTGAATGATCAAGAATTGCTGAGAAACCAGAACACTTAATGAAAAGCTTTGAAGGATGAGGCAAGAAGACTAAGAGACCAGTCCAAAGGCTAGAAGGAAAAGAAGAAAACTGATGTCACTGGCATGATGTTAAAGATATAGGAAGTAGCTAATTCTGTCAAATACTGCTTAAAGAAGGACAAGAAAACACTGAGAAAATATTCATTGTATTTATTAGTAAAGTTATGGAATACTCAGATGGACTTGAAGGGAGGGTTGAGGGTGAAGTTTATCATGGAGAAGTGAATGTGAGATGGGGAATCCAGAAAAAAAGCATAGCAAGTCAAGAAATTGGGATGGTGCCAGTGCAGAGAGGCAGAATATGACAACTGGAGGAGGGTGCACATCAGAAGAAGGGATCTGAGGAGTGTTTTGTTGTCGTCTTTAATGGAAGAAATGTGGGCATGCTAATATATAAGTGTACACACACACAAACATGCACACAGAAATGGATCAGTGTAATTACAGAACATAAAACAGAGAATACTTTTAAGTTTTCTGAGCAAATATAGAATCTATGTACTTTTACTTTTCTGTAAACAAGTAAAGGTATATCTTCAGTATAAATAATATATGTACAATGATAATGATAGTTCCAATTGAATCATATTGAGTGCTAACCTTGTAGGAAAACATTTTATCTCTTTTATCTCAATTACTCATATCCCTAAAATCTATAAAGTAATTATTATGAATATATATAATTTTAGCTGGTGAAATTGTCTCAGAGAGTTTTTTTAAGTTTATTTTGATAGAGAGAGAGAGAACATGGGGGAGGGACAGAAAGAAGGGGAGACTGAGAATCCCAAGAAGTCTCCACACTGTCATCACAGAGCCCAATGTGGGACTCAAACTCATGAAGTATGAGATCATGAAATATGACCTGAGCTGAAACCAAGAGTTAGATGCTTAACCGACTGAACTGCCCAAAGGCCCCAAACTCTTCGAAGTTTAAAAGATTTGTCTAAAGTCACTCAGCTAGTAAATGCTTGGATCTGGAATTCAAATGTAACTTCTTGATTGCAAAGCAAGAACTCTTTAAATCCTTGAAGTATAGTGGTGAGGAAAGCTAAGGAAAGATGGGGGGGGTTTCATCTTCCTAATGAAGTCTAATGGATAATGATATATGACATTGAAAAGAATAATTAGGAATTATGAAGTCTTATTTTCTTTCATAATTATATTAGAAAGCTAAATTCACTTGGTAGTTCATAATTACTCTAACTCAAATCATTTCTGGAACTTGATGAGAATGTGTGCCTTCGTTATATAACAATAACTCTTTCTTGATGACTCTCTTGCTTCAATAAAGTTATTATTGTCATAAATGGAAACATTTACATTGCTAAATATATTATGTATACATATATATGATAATGCATCTGACTTCTTTTTTGATCATATATAAGAATATAATAAAAGAATTATAATCACCAAGCATATTTCTACAAACATTTTACTGGTTTAATAAAAACAGTCCATGAAATGTGTACCTTCCAACATTTTACCTGTTAAATTGCATAGAGGTGAGGTAGTATCTAAGGGACATTCCTCAAGCAACAAAAATTACCATGTATACATATTAATACGCATGGGATTGATAAAATGAGCCAGATTTGCATTCCATACATAAAACTGTCAACTCACATTTCCATGATAAATCATGAAAAGAATAAAGGGGTACTCAGGCATAGGAGCACTGCATATATTTTCTGGGCTGGCAAAGGCATTATCTCTTGTGTGTCTGATTCATTTGTTGTGCTAATTTTCAGGATACCTGAAACTTGACCAGAAAGTTAATATGATAGATATACCTTAAAACTGTCACAGTGAAAAATACTGCATGTTTCACAAATCTACATAATAATAGGCCATGAAGTTTTAATTTTTCTTTTTTCTTTTTTTTTTTTTTAATGTCTATTTATTTTGAGAGAGAGAGAGAGAGAGCAGGGAGAGAAAATCCCAAGCAGGCTCCATGCTGTCAGCACAGAGCCTGATGTGGGGCTCAAACCCATTAACTGTGAGATCATGACCTGAGCCGAAGCCAAGAGTCCAACGCTCAACCAACTGAGCTACTCAGGTGCCCCAAATTTCAAAATTTTACTTCCTAATATATTATAAAAATGGTAAAATCACTATCAAAGAATCAGAAATTAAAAAGAAATATTTACTTTAGGCCTCAAAGTACTAAATAGACTACCTTACGATAGAACATAACCTTTTCTTATTTCTAATGATACTATTACATGAGGTAAGAAGGAAACATAGTGTGATTTCATGTTTTATATAGCTAGTTCCCATATAATAAATGACTATGTGTACACAACACTTTCCCAAAGCATAGGTACCTACTCAACATACACATAGGATGTGTAATGGATATCCCATCAACATTTCCTCAACTCAGCTCCTTATATTCTCCTCCAAATCTGTCCACTGCAAACTTCCCTTGAATGTGTCGACTGTTTACTACTTTCAGAGATATTCTGGGTTCTGAAATCATATCATCCTTCTTCTGCAATATCCTCCTAACTAGTCTTTCTGCTTCTACATCTGGCACTGCTTATACCTAGTCTCAGTGCAATAATTACATTGAGATCCTTTCAAATAGTCAGATCATGTCACTCATCTACTAAAAATTCCTGCAATGTTTCCATATTTCACTTAAGTAAAAGCATTTATAAAGGTCCTGATGACCTAGTCCCTCATTATCATCCAGACTTCATCTCCAACCACACTCCAGTCTCCCAAACACACTCCCCTCCAGTTACACTGGTCTCTGTGTCTCTGACTTACCTGGTGATCTTGCCTCAGGGTCTTTCAACTACTAGCTCTTTCCTCTTCCTGAAGTCCTCTTGCAAACTCCCCCACCCCAAGGGTGGGATATGGCTAACTCCCCAATCAAGTCTTCACAAAAATGTCACTTTCTCAATGTTGCTTATGCTGATCACTTCATTTTACTTTGCAATCCTCATCTCCTATCACTCCCATTTCCCTTACTCTGTTTTATTAATTTTATCCCAGTAACATTTTTTCCAACATTCTAATTAATTAGTGTATTTATTATATTTGTCTACATCAAATAGAATATAATTTCCACCTAGAAAAATGCTTTTTCTATTTTGTTCAAGGATGTATCCTAAGAACCTAAAATAGAACCCTAGTAGTATTCAACATATATTTTGAGCACAATAAATTATTTCAATTTATTACTAGTGACAAAACATATACATCCAAATTTAATTTTAGGAAGAGGAAGATAAGCAAGACGAGAAACATAAAATACAGTTGGTTTCAAAGGAAAGATAATACATTGCATTGGAAAGGAAGAAAAAATTAAAAGCTTTGTATTAGGTTGTATTTGAGATAAATGAGCCATTAAAGATTGGTAAAATTTTGACAAGGGAGTAATGAAGGTGTAAGCACTATAAGAATTAATCAAAAGAGGGATTAAGAATGAAACTACTATTTGCTTTTTATATTTCCTCATTCTGCTTAACAATGGGAAAACAAAGATGAATAGTCTGATCAGTGATTTCAGATTGCTTCCTGTTAGTGAAATGTACGTTTGTGCATATGTGTGTGCTCTAATTCTAACAATCAATATATATTTTAATTTTTTATTTAAATTGCAGTTATTTAAAAAAAAAAAGATGGGGTGGGGGGAGAGGTGCCTGGGTCTCTCAGTAGGTTTAGCATATAACTTCCTCCTAGGTCATGATCTTGCAGTTCACAAGTTCAACCCCCGTGTTAGGTTCTGTGCTGACAGCTCAGAGCGGGAACCTGCTTCAGATTCTGTGTCTTCCTCTCTCTGCCCCTCTGCTACTCATGCTCTGTTTCTCTCTCTCAAAAATAAACACATAAATAAATAAATAAATAAATAAATAAATAAGTTCCAGTCCGTTAACATAGAGTGTAATACTTGTTTTACTTGTTAGGACAGAATGGTGACTTCTAAGCTCCTTACATATGGAACCAGAAACTGCCTTCATCTTTACTCCAGTTTCTTATTATCAGTTTCTCTTGCTGCTCCTGGTCAATAGTACCACTGTCAGATCTCCTGCAGTTTAGTATTTTGATAACCAACTTGAAAATTTGTCTTTCCTATATAATAATTTTATTTTTATTGAATATTTTTAATGTAACTTCACCTCTTACATACTTTTTACTTAAAAAACAAAAGAAATAAAAGTAGTGGAGAAAGGAGGGACAGACTTCCAGCTTCTTGCCAGATGCTTTCCCTTCCTAAGAAAGCTTAGTAAAAACCGTAGCTAGCAAAACACCTCAAGGGGATGAGAAAAGGAAAAAAGTTATTTTCCCAAGGATCTTGGTACTGGAGAAGCTGGGCATAGTTCCAGCCTCTCCCACTTATCTCTTTTGGCTCCAGTGTAACAAAATATCTTCCCCTAAACACAACCAGCCTGAAGGAGAAAGTAGTTAACCCTTTGATGATCATGTCTTTAGACCAATGTAGAATACATTGGAATCATGGATCACTCTACTAATAGTGAAACTGTTTTGACATGTTAAGCAAACATTCATTCTATAAATCTTCCTAACTGGCCATGTATCATGGAGCCACTCATCATTCAAAGAGAAAGCTGAGGGTAAAACTGTTATATATATTTTAGCAATAAAAATTCTATGTCACTTTAGTACTTCTGAATCTACACTCAAAGGAACATGGTCCAAGTATGAAAATATTTCTGACATCCTGTACTCTGAAGATAATTTTTTAAAAAGTAAAAAAAAAGTATCCCTGTATCTTATAATTTATATTATAGTCATTAGTTTCATAGGTCATCAAACTAAATGTTCATACTTCATTCAAAAAAGTCTAAACAGAGATTAGATACTCATGAATATTAAAACACAGTTAATACAAATTTCAAGTTTTTTTACAAAGCAGTAGCACTAAAACAATATGGCACTGGCATAAAAATAGATACATAAAACCCAGAAATAAACCCACAATTATATGGTTAATTGATCTTTCAAAAGTAAGGAATGGCTATACAATGGGGAAAAGTCTCTTTAACAAAGGGTGTTGGGAAAACTGGTCACAATAAGCACAAGAATGAAACTGGACCATTTTCATTCACCATACTTAAAAAAACTCAAAATGGATTACAGACTGAAATGAAAGACCCAAAACCATAAAAATCCATAAAGAGAGCACAGGCAGTAATTTCTTTACACTGGCCATAGTAACATTTTTCTAGATGTCTCTTGAGGCAGAGGAAATAAAAACAAAAATCAACTATTGGGACTATATCAGAATAAAACCTTTCTGCACAGTGAAGAAAGCAATCAGTAAAACTAAAAGGCAACTACTGAATGGGAGATGATATTTGCAAATGGCATATCTGATAAAGGGCTAGTATCCAAAATATATAAAGAACTGATATAAGTCAACACCCCAAAAGCATAGTTAAATCAAAAGCATAAGAAACAATAAGTCGTGGCAAGGATGTGGAGAAAAAGAAAACCTTGTGCTCTGTTGGTGGGAATGAAAACTGGTGCAGCCACTGTGGAACATAGTATGGAGGTTCCTGAAAAATTAAGAATAGAACTACCTAGGATTCAGTAATTGCACTAGTAGGTAAACGTTTTGGGGTGCCTGGGTGGCTCAGTCGGTTAAGCGTCCGACTTTGGCTCAGGTCATGATCTCACAGTTCGTGGGCTTGAGCCATCTGTCGGACTCTGTGTGCTGACAGCTAGCTCATGGTCTGGAGCCTGCTTCAGATTCTGTATCTCCCTCTCTCTCTGACCCTCCTCTGCTCATGCGCGCTCTCTCTCTCTCTCAGAAATAAATAAAACATTAAAAAAAAATTCAAAAACATTCAAAGGAATATATGCCCTCCTATGTTTATTGCACATTATTTCCAATAGCCATACTATAGAAGAAGACCAAGTTTCCATTGATAGATGAATAAGTAAAGAAGAGGTGGCATATTCACAATGGAATATTATTCAGTCATAAAAAAATGAAATCTTGCCATTTGCAACAACATAAATGTAGCCAGAGAGTAAAATTCTAAGTGAAAGAAGTCAGTCAGAGAAAGACAAATATCATATGACTTCACTCATATGTGGAATTAAGAAATAAAATAATGAGAAAAGGGAGAAATATATATATATATATTTATTTATATATAATTCATATATATATATATATGAGAGAGAGAGAGAGAGAGACAAACCAAGAAACAGACCTTTAACTCTAGAGAATAAACTGATTGTTACCAGACCGGAGATGGAGTGGAGATTGGTGAAATGGGTGATGAGGATTAAAGGGAACCCTTATTATGATACAAAAAATGAAATAAAATAAAATAATCTTTAAAAACATAGTTAATACTAATTCTATACTTGAAATTTTCTTTTCCTTACTCCGCAATCTGCCTCTTCCTTTTCCTCTCTGCATGGTGTTTTGAGTTCGTTAAAGACAAACAACCTCTCACTCTTGTATATTTTTGACAAACTTCCATTGCAGAGCGGATGAGGTTGAGGAGGTCGTCTGACCCACCAACATTTTTAACATTAACAGCCCAAGTATTTATGTGCAAAAATGTGAGAATCCACTGTTGTAGTTGTTTTGCTACCTACTGAATTCCTGGGCTAGTGGTTCCCAGTTTCAATCTGTTGGAAACTTTCAGGCATCTCTACTTCTTTAAAGCTAGTAGAGTCTAGAATCTAAAACGAGAAATGTGAACTTTATCATTTAGGTGACAATTTATTTTTAAGCCAGTATGCAAATCTGTCACAAAGCCTGGAAATAATGGTCATATTTTTTTGAAGCAATCTTTCATCACTGGTAAATATTTATAGGCTTTTTGTTTAGAATGGTTAGGGTGCAATCCTAGCCATCAAGTATCATTTTCTTTCCCAAGTTTTGTTGCTGTTGTTGCTCCTAATTATTCCAAATCAACCTAATATTCAGATTCTAAGCCTTTGGCTAATCCATATTCTTTTTCAAATTTTTTTATGCTTTTCATTTATTTCTGAGAGAGAGAGAGAGAGAGACAGTGTGAGAAGGGGAGGGACAGAGAGAGAGGTAGGTACAGAATCTGAAACAGGCTCCAGGCTCTGAGCTACTTGTCAGCACAGAGCCCGACCTGGGGCTAGAACCCACGAACTGTGAGATCATGACCTGAGCCAAAGTCAGACGCTCAACTGACTGAGCCACCCAGGTGCCCCATGGCTAATCCATATTCTGACACCAACCTTTGAGGTCAATGGCAAGATTGATGGAAAGATGTCAGCTGAGAAGGATAAATCATACACATTTTCTTAAATGGAAAATAAGTGAAAAATTATCAAGACAACCATAAAGGTCAGGATCCATGAAGCATCTTCAGGTTTTCTAAGTCCTCAGTTCCCTGTGAAAACAGATTATTTCTGCAGAAGATTCTTCCAGCCATAAGAAACTTGTCTTGCCATTGTAAAAAGAAATCTGTCTTGGTGACTCTTCTGGAGAACTTGGCTACCTATTGGTATAAATAACTAATACAAATAATCTCATTTCTTGTAATAAACTTTTTCAGACACTGAATGAACTCAAATGATCAGTCTTCAAGCCAATCCAAGGCTTTATATATGCTTGAGGTAAGTTACTTTCTTGGGCATCCACAAGCAAAACTAGGTCCCTCTCCTTACTCTCCTATACTGCCTGTACATTGTCATGGACTCCTACAGAAATGATTTCAGTTCATTAAGCTTTGAAGAGTTAGCTCAAATTATATGGAGAGAGAGATGAAAGCAGATGCAGACATACTATGTATTTATTAAAAGTCCATGACACAATTATTTCAAAACATAGGTATTTAAAATCCTTGTCTCTCCTCACCACATCATTTTCTCATGGACAAAGAAATTACACAAACTAGTCACATCTTCTTTTTCTTTTTCCTTTTTTTTTGGCTATCAGGAGATTCAAAGTCAAATTTGGGAACACATTTTATAATGCATAGGACATTTTGCCCTCATTTCATTTACATTTTCCTTGAAGCTACAACATAACATTTTTTATTTTGTACTATTTTACAAGAAAAAAACAATAACTATTATGTGGATAATAATAGCATAATAACTTATAATAATGGATTTTATTCTAACTCTTTTACATACATTATCTTATTTAATTCTCACTTTTTCCTTCTGAGGAATAAACTAATTTTCCCAGTCAGTGGAGATAAAGAGATTCAAGGGCAACTTTTTTTAAGGCTATGACATAGAAGCTTATCTAATTGGACATAATGGAGATATATAAAGATCAGCCAGGCATACGGATTGTAGATAAGTAGAATTCTGTTTGTATTGATTAAATTCATATTTATTTATTTTTAAGTCATATTTAAATATGAAACATTTTGGCCTGACTTATCCAGTTAAACTATTTACATTGATCATATAAGCTATTAAATATTACCATATCCCTCAAGTTATTTCTATATATAAAGATTGTTACACTCTATCAATCTTTATTGAAAAATATGCAATTATATAACAAAAATGATTTAAAATTCTTTGAACACATTACAAATTGTCTGAAGAATATTCTATATTTAATTTGAAATGCTTTCATCATGACTCATGCCCTTTACTATGATTTTAGTTTACTTTCTTATAAAAAAACACATATATGTCATTTAAAGATTAATATTTTATATTGAGTATGATTTATTACATTCTCTTTTATTGGGTACATGTCAGGCACATCAGATTTTAATGCTTTGGCTATCCTGAACCATGGCACATAATTTAATTTTTATTCCACTAGGCATAAGTTTGGCAATATATTTGTGTCATGAAACTGTTTTCAATAAATACACTGAAATTAATTTGTATTGACCTCAGTATTTAAGAGAAATTGTGAAATATCTTATAACTATAGATCAATAACTAACAGAATTCAAAACTACTCTGTTTTGACAAATTTTTGCTTATTGGCAGTTTTCATCAAACCAAATATTTATTGGGTACTAGGATTTTATATTTTTTATATTCTAGTATCATCCTAACTTTAAGATGGATATTAAAATGGCAGGAACTACAGCCTCCTTGCACAAGATAATTAGAGACTGAAGCCTCCTGGGAAGACAGACTAACTTAATCAAAGGTATCTCAGAATATTCAATGAGGTTGAGGATGGGGATTGAGGTAATTTTTGCAAAAGGAAAAAAATGTCTAGCCTTATTGTTGGAAATACGTGAAGATAGTATATTTTATTGATAGCTTTAAATGGTATGTCTTAGTTTTAGTAGTATTGAGTTTGAAAGTAAAAATCATCTCTTTTTATCTTTGTCGCTTATCACCCCTTTTTTCTGTAACTGGAAGTCCAGAGTCTTAGAAAAGATCTAAATCAATTTTCTATTGTGTAAATAAGTAAATAGAACTTTAATAACATTAAATTGCTTGATTGAAAACATGCACTACTTAGTGAAGAATATGTCTACGTATTAATTTAACAATAGTTTTAAACAACTATATACCAGAACCTGGAATGGGTATTGGAGGTAGAATGGTAAACAAAGGAGATAATCTCTGCCTTTGTGAAGCTTCTGGTTTAGTGAGGAAAAAGAAAACATCAATTAATACACTGGGATATAATTACATGGTGTTATTAGTAGTATGGAGAAAATAAACACCTAACTACTACTCCTAAAGTAGGTGGCCTCAGCAAGCTTGCAGGATCAGGCAAAGCTTCTGTGAGAAAATGGCCTTTTACCTAAGATATGAATAAGGAAGAGATGTTAACTACTAATTACTAATTTTCTGGTGCATTTTTGTTCTGTTCTGTTTTAATATTTCTAAAATCTGGCTATAACTTACCCCTTAGAATGTCTCTAAGGGGTACTCTGACACCCTCTTGAGCATTCAGGCTCACTCTAGTGCTCTTCCTTCATTCCTTCCTTATTTCTCAGTAGTATGTAAGTAAAATATTATTGTAAAACCAAAATAAGATATCTCTATACATCTATCAAAATGGCTTAAAATAATATCAAATTCTGCCAATGATGTAAGAAACCAGATCACTCATAAATTGCTAGTGGGAAAGGATTGGTAAATGATACAGCCACACCAGAGAACATTTAGCCAGATTCTTATGACCCAGAAATTGCACTCTTGGGCATTTAATCTAGAGAACATGTGTGTTCATAACAACTTTATGAACAGCCCCAAGCTGGAAATAGCCCAGATGTCCTTTAACAGGTGAATCATTAAACAAACTATGATACACCTACACTAATGTGATACTACTCACCAATAAAATGGAACAAACTATTGAAATCTACATACATACTGAGCAAACCTAGCACCTAGATTTTAGTTTCTAATTCCATGCTCCAGTAAGAGGAACCAGGGCTCTTTAGAAAAATGGCTAATTCTACGACTGAAGAAGTATGAAAGATGAGCCTGGAACATCTTGTATTGGCAGCAAATAAGGAATCAACAACAATAAGGAAGAAAATATACACACACAGTAATGGGGACATATGAAAAAGATACAAAGGCCAACTAAAGGAGGTCCCAATGGCCCAAGCTGAAACAATTTAAACAACAAAATAAAATACTGTTGAAATATAAAGTATGAAACAAGTATCCATGAATTTATAGTAATTAAGAAAATGAATGAACAAATAAATGGGGAAGAAGAGAAAAAACTTTCAAAGAAAAGGCCATATAATTTACAACAGACTTCATCATCAAGGCGGTGGAGCATCATTCCCACTTCTTAAGGGCGGACTACCTGAGAGTACTGTTTGGAAAATGAAAACAAACAAATAAACAAAAACAAAAAACAGCTTTTAAGTATGGAAATCTGACAAACACTACCTCAAATGATAAAGTTAATATCAGCAGTGATAAGTCATATTGATAGCATACACTCCTGATAAGATGTGATAAAAGTGACGCTTTACCTTTGTGGTCCTCCCACCAAAACTCATAAATCAAGTCTGATCATGAAAAGAAAAAAACAAAACAAAAGAAACAAACAAAAAACCATCAGGGGTGCCTGGGTGCTCAGTGGGCTGAATGTCCGACTTCGGCCCAGGTCATGATCTCACAGCTCGCGGTTTCGAGTCCTGTGTCAGGCTCTGTGCTGACAGATCAAAACCTGGAGCCTGCTTCAGATTCTGCCTCCCTCTCTCTCTGCCCCTCCCCCACGCATGCCCTGTGTCTCTTTCTCTCTCTCAAAAATAAATAAACATAAAAAAATAATCAGACAAATCCAACTGAGGGACATTCTCCAAAATACCTGAGCAATACTCCTCAAAACTGCCAAGGTTAGTAAAAAAAAATTTTCTGAGTAACTGTCACAGCCAAGAAGAGATTAAGGAGAATTGACAACTAAATGTAGTGTGGTATTCTGGATAGAATCCTAGAACAGAAAAGGTGGATGACATTTATGTAAATACTGAGAAAATATGAATAAAGCTTCTACTTTAATGATAATGTATCAATATTGTTTCATTAACTGTAATGATTGTACTATATTAATGTAAGGTGTTAATGATAGGGGAAACTAGGCACAGGCACACCAGAACTCTCTGAACCATTTTCGTAACCCCCCTGTAAATCTCAAGGTGTCCTAAAATGTTTTTAAAGTATTCTCAAAAAGCAATAAAAAAATTTAAAAGCTTGCACACATTCAACTTATATTATCCTTTGTATTATAATGTTTTAAAAATAAAAAAAAATAGTGTTTGCCAGAAATTATAAAGGTAGGAGGAAAAGAGGTAACTGTGGTCAGAGAAGGGTCTATAATAAGTGATCCTTGTGATGGAATTGTTCTGTATGTTGGCTATGGTCTGTGACTATAGTCATGTGACTCTACACATGATAAGATTGTATAGAAATATACACACACATGGGGTGCTGGGGGCACTCCGTTGGTTAAGGGTGTGACTCCAGGTTTTGGTTCAGGTCATTATCTCCCAGTTCATGGGATGGAGCCCTGCATCTGGCTCTGCATTGACAACATGGAGCCTGCTTGGGATACTCTCTCTTCCTCTCTCTCTCTGTCCCTTCCCTGCTCTCTAAACAAACAAATAAACAAATAAATAAACATTAAAAAATAAATACACACACACACACACAAGTATGTATAAAACCAATGAAAACTGAGCAATGTTGGTCGATGGTATAAATGTTGATTTCCTGTTTGTGACAGTATACTATAATTATGTAAAATGTTATCATATAAGTTCACAAAACATTTCTGTATTTATTATTTCTGAGAACTGCATGGGAATATATAATGATCTTAAAATAAAAAAGTTTATTTCTAAAAAATGTTTATTTATTTACTTATTTTGAGAAAGAGAGACTGCACCAACAAGGGAGGGGAAAATAGAGAAGGAGAGAGAGAATCCCAAGCAGGCTCCACACTCAGCATGGAGCCCATGTGGACCTTGATCTCATGACTGTGGTCTCATCACTGGAGCCAAAATCAAGAGTTGGACCCTTAACTGATTGAGTCACCCAGTAGCCCCTCATTAAAATATTTTATGCTACAATCATGTCAGTATATTTAATTGTATACAATAGGTAAAGTAGAATAGGGACACAAGGTTGTAAAGATCTTCATAAACAGAAAGGATATCACGTGCAGAAAGACTTGTCATAGAAGAGAACATGCTGTATTCAAGGAACAAACAGAACAAAGAACCCCTGTGGCTGAGCTTTCTGAGTCTAGGAGACAGGGGTTCAATATGAGGTTGGTTGGAGTAAATAGTGACCATATCTTGTTGAGCCTTTTAGGACACATCAAATTTATTCTCTAAATTTTAAGTGCCTTTTGTAAGACATGAAAGTGGGAGATGTTGTTAGAATTAACTTTGTAGTAGATATAGCCAAGGATAAATTTGTATTTTAGAAATTCTGTGATGCATAGAAATTCTTACTCTTGTAAGATTAATTATATGTGTCTCTCGGCCATATTTTCCCATATATATAACCTAGGTCTCTATCGTCACTGGATGTGTGACCTTGAGCTATGTACTTAATCCTTGTAAACCTTAGTTTTGTACTTGTATTTACCCAGATGTGTCTCCCTAATTGATCACCAAACTCTCAGAACTATAAAATCAGGATTAAACAAAAATAGTCCACATGCAGCACTTAGCATATTAAACATTACACATTAGTCATTAATTTCTGTTTCTCAGAGACTTTTAAAAATTATACAATATAGATTAACTATATAATATGTCTTAGTATAAAGATGAAATAAAATTTAAAATACTACTTATGGCACCCTGTATCCCTAAACACCATTAAATGGCCATGCACCGGTTAAACTCTGTTATAATGGAAAAGAGAGATAGTGAAGACAGCTGGGTATCTGCCATATTAATTGTCCTCACTAATTTTAAGGGCCCAGAACAACTTTTCCATTGCTACTGTACAGAGCAGAAAGTAGTACAATAAATATGTGCTAAATGGATGGGTTAAATTAAAGTTGCTATATAACGGCCTCCATGTTTCCTGTGAAGTAGTCGGCAAGATTTTCAACAAAGACAGGAATGAGTGAGAGTGGGTGGGGGAGGGGGAGAAGATTTAAGGAAAGTGGTGAATCTTTGAGATAACAACTACAGGAATATAAAATATCAGATACACCAAAAAGAATTAATGCTAAAATGTGCTGAAGTTTCAGCTGAATGTTAAGATTGTACAAATACAATATCACAGATTAAATGTTTTTCTCTAATATGCTCTCCAGTTTGGGCTAAGATTAAAATCAGGGAAAGGTGTAGCCGAATGGAACCAGCAATAAGAGCAAGCAGTGCAAAAGCGGTGAGAATAGAAGAAACAAGACATGAGGGGGTTGACTAAAGAGTGTATTTACATGAAAAGCGGGTGGAATTGGGGTGGGGTAGTCTGTAGATGCTAAAATAAAAAATGGAAACATGATATACAGGAAGGGTCAGAATATAGGGCTAAGATAGTGAAAGGATAGAATGTTAGTTTGCTGAAAAGGGTATACTCACATAGTTCTATACTTCAGCTTTCAACATGGTGATGATAAGGTGCATTTTGTTCATTTTATAATTTTCATATATTATCATTTATTTTGCCATATCTCTAAATAAATAATTTGAATCTAGGTCAAATTATAAATATAGAAACAATGGGAATGAGCACAATAATATATTAGGTGTGTATTTTTATGTTTATTTAATTAATTGAAAAATTGAGAATATGTTTCACAATGTATAAATGTATTGGAATCGCATTATTTTATTGCACATATAAATATGTAAAACAATACATTGGGAATGCTACCATGATATCTTCATGGTTGTACAATAAGAATAGATTTGAGATTAATATCCAAGAGAATGAAAGAACACCAATAATGGATATTGGAGAAGAATTGAGTTGGAGATGTGGAATAGTTATTGAAATTTAACACTGATCTCCTTTTTAAACATTTATTCATTTATTTTGAGGCGGGGGCAGAGAGAGGAGAGAGAGAGAATTCCAAGCAGGCTCTGTGCTGACAGCAAAATGTGAGACTCAATCTTATGAAACTTGAGATCATGACCTGAACCAAAATCAAGAATCAGACATTTAACTCACTGAGCCATCCAGATGCCCCCAAATTTAACACTGTTCTCAAATTTAATTTGACATATTTGTTCTTTAGAAAATAGAGAACATCTTTCAAAAGAAATGTTTAAAAAATATATGTGGAGGACCAGCCTGGGCAATATTATAAACAAACAAAAATAAACAACAACAAAAAATAAGTAAACACATATGCCCCTAGGAAAATCATTTAGTTTTTCTTAATCTCAATTTTCTCAGTGGGAGATGAAAATAATTGGTTATGCTAGTAGGACTACTAGAATACCTTTTTTTTGTAACACAAAACTATGTTCTATGTTATAGTCTATACAAATGCAAAGAATTATTTTTGTTACCAAAAAATGTAAGAGGAAAAAAGAAATCAGAAGCTTTGAGATGCAAAGAGCTGGTGTTTTCTGCATCAGCCTGAAGTATCAGTGTGACTTAACTTGTTCATTCAAGAAAGGAGCTAAGGTTTCAGGAAGATGTCCTTAATCCTTTTTACTCTTACACCCAAAAATGACACAATTCTCAAAGCAAAATCAAGATCACTGAGGAGCAACTCATCTCCAGAGGGAAAGGATAGAAAATGCAATGAAGCCACAGTAACCTTGGGAGAGAGACATAAATGGCATGGCCAGATAAGCCACATATGAAGCAAAAAAAAAATTTGTTGGAAGAGATTGAGTCTTTTATCTTTTACACAGCTGGTCAAGGAATAAGCAACGTCTAAAACTATAATCACCAGCTATTTTTACAGAACTCGTATAAAAAGAGAAAGACTTTTCATGTGGCTAAATCCTTTTCAGACTTCCAATCCCATATATGAGACATTGCTTTTTTTATTCAATTACTTTAACTCTATTTGATTCTTAGATTTAAATTTCTTTCTCAATGGATTTTTCATAAGAATGTATGTGTAATGATGAAGATGGCACAAAGATATAATTATGAAATTATACTCACTCCTTGGTACCTTTGGAAATGGTGGCTATATCCAAAAAATGGCATAAGAATAATTATTAACATTTTGGGTGCATTTATACAAATAAATATATGAATAAAGTTGAATGGCAAAAGGAAAGAAGTTAAGACACAGAGTACATAAATATGTGACAGTTTTAAAATTTAAAAAATTGATATCCAAAAATAGTATTTAATGAGACATATAAATACATATATAAATTATATATGTATATTATATAAATTATATAATTATTAATCACAGTTATATATTATACATAATACAAAAATAATATTACATAATATATAATATAAATTATATAATGTATCATATTAAATATAATAAATAATATATAAACATAATAATATTTGAATTTTTGTGAATTATATAATTATTAATTATATAATTGCTATTAATATATTATATAAATATATAAATAGAATGTAAAATATTATTGTAAATTTTTTGTTATTTAGCATTATCTTTTCATTATTTGGCTTGTAAAAACTAATTTTGTCCAGTTAAATAATATATCAGTAATTATTTTTGCTATTACTTTATGATTATATTCTATATGACTTTACTGTATAATTATTATTTTTTTATTTTTATTTTTTTAGAAAGATAGAGCACAAGTGGGTTAGAGGAGCAGAGGAAAGAGAGAATCTTAAGCAGGCTCCACGTTCAATGCAGAGTTCTATGTGGGGCTTGATCCCACAAACCTGGGATCATGACCTGAGCAGAAATCAAGACTCAGGTGCTCAACCGACTAAGCGACCCAGGCACCTCCCAATTGTTATTATTTAACAGAAAGACAGACAATTTTAATGAGTACCACTAAAGCCGTTTTCTATGGAGCATATACTTATTTGTCTTTTTGTGAACTTTTTGATAATCTAATTATGAAAAGTATTTGAATAAGTTATATCTTGGAAATACTATTAGGTATTTTTGCCGCATCTCTTCTTTTTTTCTCTCTCCAGATTGTACTTTAAAAAGAACTAGTGATGCTGAAAAAATTTTCCCAGTGTAGCTATTCAAATGTAGCCAGCAGATGTATCTCTTAGACTCATCCAGACAAGACAATGTGTCCCTTTCTCCTCCTTGAGTTGGAACTCAGCATGCACTGCAACTTTGTTTAGTACATTAAAACTTAAGGGTATTTAGTCCTTGAAGTACTAACAATGTAACTTAATCAGGTTGCCAAATGTCAAGATGACATAATTTCCACACAAAGGAAAAGAAAACATTATTTCTTTTATCTTTAGAGAAATAACTGCCTGGCTCAAAAAGAAAACTGTGAGACAGTGAGGGTGAATGGTGAAAAGTAATGGTACAAACAAAACAAAAGAAAACAAAACAAAAACTCTAATTCACATCTGTAAATAAATAAATAGTTCTATCAAGGAAATATATAACAAATGAGAACAAAATGTGAAGCATTGTTTAACATTAGCATACTCTAAATGTACAAAATTCAGATTTGTCGGGGCGCCTGGGTGGCTCAGTCGGTTAAGTGTCCGACTTTGGCTCAGGTCATGATTTCATGATTCGTGGGTTCGAGCCCCACGTCAGGCTCTGTGCTGACAGCTCAGAGCCTGAAGCCTGCTTCGGATTCTCTGTCTCCCTCTCTCTCTGCTCCTCCCCTGTTCACACTGCCTCTCTCTTAGTCTCTCAGAAATAAAAACAAAAAACAACAACAACAACAAAAAACATTTGAATTCAATTTATCAAATCATGAAAAAATACAATGATTAAAACTATAATCAGTTGTATGTATGCACAACATTGAGAAGTTGAAATTTAAAGATATGTTTAAATCTTGATGTTTAATTTCTTTCCTTCATAAATGTCTTCAGTACTTTTTGTAGGCAAAGTAATTTACTCAGTATTCTCCCCTTGCATTTATATCATATTATGAACTGCTATCAAACTTAAAAATGAGATTCATATTTCTAAAATTCTTGAAATGATATACGAGAGTTTTCAAAATTTTATAAACTTTTCATATATCATTTTTCTTTAAGAGTTATCTACTTTTTTGTTTTAATTGCTGGTTATGAATCCTTTCAATTAACTTTTGGATATATGGCTTTGAAACCTTTCCCCCAGTACATGAACATTTCCAGAAGTGGGAAATAAGCAATTTTTCCTGATAAAACCACTCTAGTTATTTTAAAATTGGTGCCGATCTTTTGATCTGAGTGTTAGAGGAGGTCATTGACAGGATGTGACTGCTGATTGACCCACAGGCTGGACTCAGTCTCAGGCCATCAAAGGCTCTTTCTCCTCTTCTCTGTCCTTGGAATAGATGTTCACACCACTCTTTCCCCCTAGGCATCTATTTCAAAAATATAGCCTTGAGAACATAAGGTGATGTTGGGGCCATTCAGATGGTACAGGTGACTTAACCCCACTAAGACAAGTCTTTACAAGCTTTTAAGATTGTGGCTGGTGGATGCAGAGATCCTCTTGTCTTGCATCCATCAAAGACAAGCCTCGTATGTAAATCCCCCTGTGTGTATTAAACTTGTCACTTCCGAGTCTGGAGTGTGGTCTGTCTCTTTCTTCAGTCTCTCCTTAACCTCCATGGATGGAGGCCAGTTTCAAATTTCACCTGAGGAATTCATTCCTGAACTGGCAAACCGACACCGACTTGGATCATTTTATTTGTTGGTTTTAGTAGTATTTTCTAATGATTTGCGCAAACTGAGATTATTATCTCCCATAATTCTTCTATTTTTCAATAAAATTTCATGTTCATTTCTCAGCTAAAATTTACTTCATTCAGCCCTGTCGTGTTACAATCAAATTATTTATAAACATACTTGACACTTTATAAATTGAACAGGTAATATATACTCATAGAAAATGTTAAATAACATAGAGGTTGGCTTTCCTACTATTGCTGTCTGTCATTTTCAGTTTCTTTTTTTTTCTTTATAAAAGTATTAGATACAATTTGAGCATTTAACTTCCTTTCAGATACACATTCTGTTTCTTATCCAAGGTTTGAAGATGTCATATAAACTCCTTTAGATAGTATCATTCTTTCTCACTTTCATTCGTAAGAGTGGAAATGGGACAGCAGCTTTCTAAAATACTGGCAAGTTTTATCACACCCTGGGTTAAATTCTTCTTGTGTGCTATGCTATGTCATACTATTCTGTGTTTCGTTTAGTCAATCAAAAATTATAATTGAGCACCTATACTGTGCCTAATACTATGAAAATACAGCAGTAAAAACAATAGAAATTAAATTAATTTAGTTTAATTTAGCTAGAAATCATGTAGTCCAACAGGTGACTTGAGATGTTTCTTACAGTTGAGTAGTCATATTCAGAGCTATTTGACATAAATATTGAGACTTAGTTGCAAAAATTGTATTTGAGAGGCACTATTTCAATTCCCAGGAAAAGTGACATCATATTTCTGGAGAAAATAATGCTCTTAAATTTGAGGATAAGAACCCAGATGTCAGGGAATCTTCAGGGACTGCCTTATGGATACAATGTGTGAGTCTCTGTGTGTGTGTGTGTGTGTGTGTGTGTGTGTTGGGCAGGGGACTGGTTACAAGGGATTGAAAGTAAGGATCCATGAAGCAAGACTAATCAACTTGATTGATTCAATGCGGGAAGATAAACCATCATCCCCTTTCAACGAAGCAAAGTGAATTTCTTAATTTGACTGGCAAGAGCACACAAGACAAGGCCAGGCTGAGCCCTGACTAGTTTTACTAATAAAGATACAATGGGTCACTTTGGGATTCAGAGACTTTATTACTGACACAGAAAAAAAAAAAAAATGATTAGCTAAAGGAACCAGCTCCTCACGGTCTTTGTCCCAACACCAGAAAGATTGACATTGAAATAAAAGGAGCCAAATGGCTAAAACGTGGGTGTGGGATACTCTGTTGCTGAGGGTCTCATTCTCCACAGAGGCTGCACAGTTTTATGTTTTGGAGTTTCAATCTGAGGGTGGAGTTCCGGAAACCTAATGTCTCAGTAGAACCCAGGAGGCAATAAGAAACTGTCTCCTGTTAACTTCCTAGGAAATATGGGTGAAAGGCCTGAGTGGTTTGGCCTTATGGATGCTCTCTACATGCCTTCTTATCTTCTTGTGCGCTGGTCATATCATGAAGCATCCTGTCAGGACTCAGATCAGCTGCGGTTCACCTTTTTACATGTGTGACCCATATGGATACGTGCAAGTTTGCCAAGGTGCCATGCGGAGTTGTATAGCAACATGATCAAAAAGTTTGAAAGTCCCTGAAAATACTTAATGCGCTTCTTTCTCATTTTTGTCTCCATAGATTTCTAACATGCTGTATGAGAAATTAGATCAACTGTCACTTATGATTTATGTTATCTGAATTTTAAGTACTTTCAGATGATCTAAAAGATAATGTATAAAGTGACGATATTTCTAGCAATCCATTTTATTAAGTTTCATTGGCAATAGACTAACCTCACCCACCATTCGGATATGTCCATTTTATCCTAGTGTAACTGAATATTAACTTCCACCTCAGAGATCACCTTCTCTGTTATTCCAGCTGAGTGACTGTTATTCCTTGCCCATCATATTATTTGTGTGGCCATTACTCTGCCTCAAACACAATTCCTAACAACAGTTACAGAAATTCTTAGCAAGGAGTTTTTCTCTGTATAAATAATGTTTACATAGTCTGATTAGACAATATTTCACGTTCTGCCTCCTTTTAAGAATAAATAGCTTTACAGTGGTTAAAGTGTAAACCCAAAGTGGTTACTCATCATGGATTTTGGTGCCTGGTGGTCCAGAATTTACTGTGATACTTTTTAAAAAAACTTTAAACCTAAATTAAAACTTGAACCCTGTAATTATATGCCATCATCTGGTAAGGACACTTAATGGCCTCTATCAGTTTGGTGCTAACGGCTATTTTCTCCTCATAAATTCTCTTCATAGATTCCATCCATACTACCACCCAAAAACAAAACAAAACAAAACAAAACAAAACCCAAAAAGTAAAAAACAAAAAACCAAAACAAAGAAACAAAAACAGGAAGTTAGAAGAGGGAAATAGAACAATATAAACATTTTCTTTTTCTTTAAAAATCAAGGCCATTCCCTACTGACCAATGGGGAAAAAATAATTAAGGTATATTTGACTAAAAAGAAAAAAAATCAGTTTTCCTACTTCACAAGAAAAAGAGAGAGATAAAGTAGACAGAGAAAGAGAAAGAAGCAGCAGAAGGGGAAAAAAAGGGGGGGAAAGATGAGAAGAAAATATAACAAACACATTAGGAATAATCACTCAGATTTAATTATGTACATATTTTGCCATATTTAGATATAATATTTATTAAAGAACTAAAATATTACAAAATTGAAGTCTCTTTAATATCTTTACAATTTTATTTCTCACTTTTACTTCTCTGAAATAAACATTATTTCATTTTTGTGATAATTCTACCTTTGCTTGAATAAATTTACCATGTAAGTGTACATAAATTTTCTTTTGGGTATTACTAACAAATGTATGATATTTATTTTTATAATCATACAAAAAACATCATTATAGTAAGTATTCATAAGCCTCCTTTTATTTTTCTTCTTTATCAATGTTTTAGCTTATCTTGGCTTTTTTCACTTTTGTACACATTTCAGGAAGAGTTTAATCAAACTCCATGAAATATAATGAATGAATAGATTTTCTTGGCCAGAACTGGCATCTTTACAATGCTGAGGTTAGCCACCCACAAACAATCTGTGCCTTCCCTCATTTAGCATTCTTTTATTTATTTATTCTGTAAGTAGCTTTACAAGGTTTCCCCATAAATATATTACATTCCTTTTTTTCCCCCCATTTATTCCTGTGTAACAGTATTTCTTACTATGGTTACTGATTTTTTAAAGTTTATTTATTTTTAGAGAGAGAGAGAATGCAGAGGAGGGGCAGAGAGAGAGAGGGAGAGAGAGAATCCCACGCAGCTTCCTCACTGCCCATGCTGAGCCCAATGTAGGACTTGAGCTCATGGACTGTGAGATCATGACATGAGCCAGAACCAAGAGTCATCCACTTAACTGACTGAGCCACCCAGGCACCCTGATGGTTATTGATATTTTTAAATTAAATTTGCTTATTCTCTTTTCATTTTTGCTTTATTTTGTCAAAATTGTATATGTAGTAAACTTGTGTATTTTTAAGTTATCTCCAAATTCCTAAATTCAAGCAAATCTGCATGACAGGAAAAAATAAGTACTCATTAAATCTTTTAAAAAGTAGCTGATAAGAATCCCTACAAATCTCAGAGTAAACATGAGGTCGACCAAACCACCAAAGCAGCAGCAATAGAATAGCAGCTAGGAGAGTGAAAATACAATATAAAAATAACCATAAATCATGGTAACACCTCTCCTTTCCCCAAAAGCCAGAAAAAAATATTACACTTAATATAATGTGTTTTACCCTGAGTGGAAACCTGAATAGATGGAATGAGAATTAACTAGTAAAACAGGGAAAATTACCCACAGAGCATAGCGGCAATGCAAAAACTTCTGTGTAGGTATAGAAGATTGAATATGCTATATCAGCACATCCTCTTGAGAATTTCAGATATATCAAGCTCATACTCCCTTGCAAAGGAAAATGGCTCACATAGGGAACAAATACTAATTACAACACTGAAAATGTTGGACAGGGCTTCCTGGGTGGCTCAGTGAGTTAAGCATGAGATTTTGGCTCAGGTCATGATCTCATGGTTCATGGGTTTGAGCCCCATGTCGGGCTCTGTGCTGACAGCTCAAAGCCTAGATCCTGCTTCAATTCTGTCTCCCTCTCTCTCTGTCCTCCCTTGCTCAAGCTTTGTCTCTCTCCCTCTCAACAATAAGTAATACATTTTTAAAAATTAGAAAATGAACATGACAAAAATAGTGGACCCTCATTTCAAAGAGGCTATCACAGATAGCAAATGCTTGAAAAGGCTGTGAAGTTTGAAAATGTGTTCCAGCTATTATTTTTATGGAAGATCCTCATTATTTAACATAGAATACTAAAAATTAAAGAATAAATAGAATAAAATCTGAATCCATGCACATTTATTACAAGATAAAAGATAAAAATAAACCTTATGTTTGAATGAGTAATGGAAAAACACCAGGAATTGACAGTGACAAAGATGAACCAGGACTTTAATAAATACAGGTGGAGAAAATGTTTTTAAAATTATCCAATCATTGGAAGATTGGCTATCATTCAATATGTAAGACTCAGAACTGTATGTCTAGAAGAGATTCTAGTTCAAGATGGTGACACATGAAGATCCTGAACTCACCTCTTCCAACAGACTTAATCAGTCAATGGCCACGTATGGAACAATTTTTTTCCAGGGCGCCTGGGTGGCTCAGTCAGTTAAGTGTCCGACTTCAGGTCATGATCTCACAGTTCATGAGTTCAAGCCCCACATCTGGCTCTGTGTTGACAGCTAGCTCAGAGCCTGGAGCCTGCTTCAGATTCTGTGTCTCCCTCTCTCTCTGACCCTCCCCTGCTCATGCTGTCTCTTTCTCTCTCTCTCTCAGAAATAAATTTAAAAAATAACATTAAAAAAAAACAATTTTTTCCTTAAAGTGTCTTAAATGCTGGCTGATATGAGCACATATCAGGTAAGTGAGAAGAAAACTGAACTGAGGTAGGTACACACACACACACACACACCACATACACACAGAGATATTATTCAAGAATGAGATGAGATCTTGTCATTTGTGGCAACATGGATGGACCTTGAAGGCATTATACTAAGGGCAATAAGTCAGATTTATTTCTCTTATATTTCTCTTATATGTGGAATCTAGTGACAGATAAACAAAACACCAAGCTCCTAGGTACAGAGAAATATGGGTGGTTGCTAGAGAAAGGGGGTAGGGGGAAAGAGAAATGAGTGAAAGGGGTTGAATGATAAAAATAAACAAATAGACAAATATATAAACACAGAAGATACTGGTCAAGACCACTGGGAATTTATTATAAAAGCTATTCAATAGAAGTATCTCTTTCTAAACTAGAAATGTACAACAAATTTAGCATTCCTTGATTTGAAGCAAATTTTAATGCACTTTATGGTAGTCAGTGCTAAGGATCATTGGCCAAATTAAACCTTGGGAAAATAAAAATAATAAAACAGCATTAATAAAAATAATGTAAATAAAAGTGACAGGGGCGCATAGCTACAATAGATATTTTTTTAAGAAGAAGTAAATGTCTGGGTGACCAACAGTATACAACAAATCCTGTCAGGTATTAGGAAAGAGATACAGGATGAGGACTGGGAGGAAACAAAGCAAAAGAGCAAAGAGATGCCACAGAAAAAAAGAATAAGGAACAAACAGAAGATGGGAAAAGGGGATGTTTAAAAGTATTAGAGAAATGAGAAAAACAGAAGGGAGAGAGAAAAAGCATTTTAAAAGGTAAATGAAAACAAAGAGTAAATATATTTAAAAATCATAGGCGATAAAATACAAGCCATGGCAAAGATGTAATAATAGGGGACAGATTTATAATCCCACCTGAAACAACCAAAAAGCATAGAGAAAGAAAGAAAGAAAGAAAGAAAGAAAGAAAGAAAGAAAGAAAGAAAGAAAGAAGGAAGGAAGGAAGGAAGGAAGGAAGGAAGGAAGGAAGGAAGGAAGGAAGGAAGGAAGGAAGGAAGGAAGGAAGGAAGGAAGGAAGGAAGGAAGGAAGGAAGGAAGGAAGGAAGAAGAGGGAGAGAGGGAGGGAGGAAGGAAGGAAAAGAGGAAAGAAGGAAGGAAGAGAAAGAAAGAAAAGAAGAAGATGTTTTATTATATTTTAAAATCATATATTTTCCATATTTTGCAGAAACATTGTATTAAATTATATTTTACCAATATTAAAATACATGTGAGAAATATGTGAGATAGTCTCTGGTTAATTTTTTTAAATGTTTTATTTCTTTCTGAGAGAGAGACAGCGTGAGCAGGGGAGGGTCAGACGAAAGGGAAATACAGACTCTGAAACAGGTTCCAGGCTCTGAGTGGGCTGTCAGCACAGAGCCCTAAGCAGGGCTCGAACCCACGAATGGTAAGTTCATAACCTGAGCTGAAGTCGGACGCTGAATGGTCTGAGCTACCCAGGCGCCCCACCTCTGGTCAGTTTCTAAAGTTTTATCTGATGAGAAGAACTTACTGGTTTACTTTATGCTTCTTAAACCAGTTGAAAATATGTATATTTTTGTCTTTCATTTTCCTCCTTTTGTCTTTTTTACTTATTTTTTCTGATAGTGTGTCTTCTGTTTTTTAAATTAAGAATTTATCTTTTAGAGCAGTTTTAGATTGGCAGCAAAACTGAAAGGTAAGTACAGAGATTTCTCATCTATCCCACTCCCCGACATATATATAGTGTCCCTCAATATCAATACCCCCACTGAATGACACATTTGCTATAATTCATTGCTACACCTCATAATCACCAGAAGTTCACAGTTTCCATTAGGCATCACTCCTCGTGTTGTACATTCTATGGATTTGGATGAATGTATAATGATATCTATCCATCATTATGCTTCCAGACAGAGTATTTTCACTGATAGTTTTTCAGACACTGAACATTAAACAACAAAAGACAGTGAATGAGACCTGAAAGAGGAGAAGCAAACCAGAAGAGGCTGGTCCCAGCTTATTGACTCGAAAAAACTTCCAAGCCTGGTGCAGAGCCCTGAAAACTCCCTGAGCAGAGACCCTAGGAAGTATAATTTGTATGGCTACAAGAGTGAGTATTGCAGGGGAGGAAAATGCCCCAGGAGAAATTTCAGATATCTACAGTGAGTCGCCCCACGAATATTCAGCAAGGTTCTGAGCAGCACATGTGAGAGAAATACTTGAGCATGTGAAGGAAAACATTCAAAAAGATTAGAGGGGATAGTGCCTGGCGTTCACACACAGTGGTGGATAATATGTTTCACCAGGCAGACTGGAAAATTCGAAGATTAGAGCATTGAGGGGAGTACTTAGGAGAGTCATGCTTCAGGAATAGGGAATAATGAGCCCAATACGCAGCACTGCTCTAGAACCACCTAAAAAAACAAAACAAAACAAAACAAAACAAAACAAAAACATAAAAGCAAGACCCAAATGGATTCACTGATTCTAGCTAACTAAACTTCCACCTGGAGCAAAGATCAAAGATGTTTACAGAAAATCAAAACTATATAGGACCATTTGAATATAAAATTTGACATGTTTGACATCCAATCATAGAACCAGACATGTTAAGAAAAAGGGAAATATGATCTCTAATGAGAAGAAAAAACAATTATTGCAAACTGACAGAGCTGACACAAATGTTAGAATCTGTGGAAAAGGACTTGAAGCCTATTTTAACTGTATTTCATATGTTAAAAGAAAATAATGAATCTCTAAGTAAATAATAATCTCCAAGTTCTAAAAATAAAAAACAATTTCTGAGATGAAAATATACACAGGGGGTGCCTGGGTGGCTCAGTCTGTTAAGTGCCCAACTCTTGATTTCAGCTCAGGTCATGACCTCACAGTTTGTGGGTTTGAGCCCCATGTCTGGCTCTGTGCTGATGGTGCAGAGCCTGCTAGGGATTCTCTCCCTCTCTCTCTGCCCCTCCCCTACACGTGCACATGCTTGAATGCTCTCTCTCTCTGTCTCTCTCCCTCCCTCCCTCTAAGTAGAATAAATAATATAAATAAATAAATAAAAAAATAATGAAATACATACACTGAATGAGATTAATGAAATACCATAGGTTGCAGTAGAAAAGATATGCCAATTTGAAGACAAAAAAATAGACACTATGCAAAATGAAATACAAATAAATAAAACTTATGTACAAAAATTCTATAGTGGGCGGAGAGAGGGCAAGATGGCAGAGAAGTAAGGAGCTCCGTACTTGCACTCGCGCCCATACATCACACAGAAAAGATCTGAAGCCATTGGAAACCTTACAAAACCTGAGAGATTGGGAGAAAAAAGACGCAGAATCCACTGAGA